>NC_136622.1:22670629-22900629 GCF_933228915.1 Telmatherina bonti
AGTGAGTGGTGGATAGGCATGAGAATCAGAAAAACTGTGAGAGGGAGACTGCCTGTAGTTATCAGAAGGATGGCTAGGGGAGGCTGCATGATGTACTGCCCCACTCTCCCCCTGGTGCATTCGTGGTGTCATTGGAGCCTTGAATAAACCATCCCCAGCCTCCAGCATCCCAGCTGGAGAGCCCGTGGAAAGTTCAGGTCTTCCAACAGAAGCAGAACGTGGAGAAGGTGCACTCATATCAGCCCTGTACTGCCCTGTACTTGCAGGCGAGGAGGCAAGAGCAGAGGGTGAGGGGGACGAACCGTATTCTGACCGTCCCATTCCCGATCTGAAAGAGTCTCCATAGTGGGTACTGTGGGATGGTGAAAAGATTGTCGACTCCCCAAGCCCAGGACCTCTTGAAAGGGGCCTTTCAGGAGGTCCCAGGGACTCCTGAAAGCCTTGCTGCGATTGTGGTACATGACCCTGTGGATGCTGCAGTTGTGATCTGAAGTAGGGGTCAACCTGCTGAGCCCGTCTGGGGGTTCCAGGAGTTCCTGGTTGCATGTCAAAAGGGCCAAGACTGGCTGGCCTTCCCTGAGGAGGACCCTGTGGGCCGGAAGCAGAAAAACCTGAGGAAGAGGCCTGTAAAGGACTGGCCCCAGCATGAGAGAAGGGCGTGGTTGGATGTGAGTGAGAATGGGGTGATTGAGGGGGAAGTTTAGCCAAGGGATCTGTCCTTATTTCAGCTGATAATGGGGTTTTTATAGGTCCATCTGAGAAGAAGACAGAGGATGATCCAGAATCCGGGGGAAAGTGAAATGGGCTCTCTGCAGAACTCGGTTGGGAGGAAACTGACGTTGAGGAATGTGGTGGAATCTGAAGGTGTAAACTCGGCCGTTCTCCCTTTGCACGGCCTGGCTCCGTTTTGATTGGCCTGCACACCTGACTCTCTGCCTGCTGTTAAAAGGGACAAAAAAGAGGAAACATTAAAATATTCAGAATGATAAACTCAAGTCTTAAATTGATCTGTATGGGACAGTGTTGTAACTTACCTTCTGTGCCTTGTTGATCCTCTGAGCTGCTCGGTTATCTTTGGCTTTTTGCTACAGTAAAAAAATTAAACACCACAAATTTTTATGTTTACCTTGGGATTTTAATGAGTTGTCAAGGCAAGTTTGTTTCGCACATTTCATGTACAAGATAATTCAAAGATAATTAAAGTAAAAGATAATTCTAAGTTTATTGTTAGCGCTTTTGCCACCACCTGATGCTGGTTTTGCGGTGTTTGCTTGTTGACTCTCACAGGTGATAAAATGAGTTGTGTCGGAGTCCGTTGTTGGGACTGTGAACTAGTCTGTTGTCGGTTCCAAGTCGGTCTTTTTATGTCCAAACCGCATCCATGTGACAGAAATTTCCCCTCTTTTAGGAACTAGCTCATCAGTTTGGGTTGGCTGGTCATCTTTTAGTGAATTACCCTGCTCTGAAATGAGTCTCTCTCAGTGTTTGTTTATTTCTTGCAGCGCGCATATTGTAAAGCGCATCTTGACGTAAAATACTGCAGTAAACCACCTTATTGTGATGTAAACAACCTCATATAAAACAACAGACATTTTCTATCATCCAAACTATATATATTGTCATATTGCCCAGCCCTACCTGGGATCCTCAAGTAACTTATGTGAACAATTTACCTAGTATAAAATGGAACTCTAAATGTCTATACCTGTCCTTGGTCAAATCTTTAATAATATAAGTTAAATGTACTTGTGGTTGCTGGCTTTTGTTCTTTTTTGTATGTTCACTGTGTGTGATGAGACAGTCAGATGGGTTTGGTTTGTCTTAGTCTTTTTCTGATGCAATTGTTTTCCTCAACTCACTTATAAAATATGATGTATATGACGGTTTTTTTATGATAATTGTAGAGATGTAAATAAGTCTTAAAAAGAAACAGTGTTTAAACTTGGTTTAAAACTGCTGATTGTTTCAGCAGAACAGCAGTTTCATTTGAGATTGTTCCACATGAGAGGAGAAAAAAAAATTAAACGTGTCCCCTCCATGTTCAGTTCTGACTGTGGCATCAGAAAGTAGACTGGAACCTGATTACTGGGTTATCTGGTTGATTTGTAACAAATCAGGAGATCCTGAATGCATCCTGGCCCTAAATCATTTAGTGACTTATTAAACTAACAGCAAGAGTTTGAAGTCAATTCTCTGACAAAAAAGAAGCCAGTGTAAAGATCTAAAGACTGGAGTTATATGACCTACTTTCTTGGTCTGACTGAGGACTCAAGCAGCAGCGTTTGGTACTAACTGCAGCTGTCCAATGGATTTTTTTTTATTTTTTTTTTTTTAGGGAGACCTGTAATTTTAAAAGTAACGTTTCAGTAGTTTAATCTAGTTATGACAAATGCATGGACATATTTTTTTTAAATTGTGCTGAAACACCAATCCTTTAGTCCTCAATATGTTCTTTAAGTATTAATTACAGGTCTAAATCTAAAACTAGTCCCAGATTCCTGGCTTTGTTACTGGTCTTTAACTTAGTTGTTTGAAGCTTTGTGCTGACTTAATTTTTCTTCATTGGCTCTAAAAATTTGAGTAAGAAAGAAAATGTCATATTTTTCTTACAGTATTTCTGTGTAGTCTTTTTTGCATGTGAGTGAATTAGGAGAACATGTAACCAGCAATAGTATGAATGAAGACAGATAAGTAAAGAGGCATTTTCTAAATCATGCTGTGACATCAGTCTCTCTTTTTAAAAAAAATTAAAATAAATAAAATAGCTATACCAAAAAAACTTTATACCAAAGAACTTACCAGATATGGAACCTTGTCTGTGGCAGACACCTTCCTCCAGATCTTCATGATCTGTTTACAGCGACTTGCCCAGTCTGTGAAGGACGAAACGTTAAGCAAACACTCCAGAAAAAGAAACAAAAACCTCCCCTTGAAATGACGTCAGTTAGATCTAATACACTGTATGTGCTGGTATAGCATTTCTTCTGCACTAACCTGGGTAATCCTGTTTAAGATTAGGGAAGTTTGTATTGGCATAAAGAACAGGGGAAATGGTTGAGAGCTCTCCCAGCTCCTCATCTTTTTCCCAGCGCTGAAGACTGCGCTGGTTGTAGGACAATCCATCACCTTCTGCCTCTGTAGGAGTAGGTGGGGAGGAAGGGGTTGCTGGGGTGGAAGGAGTGGCCCATGGACTTTCCTCACCCCCCTCTGGACTGAAGAGTCCTCCTCTGTCCCTGTATATCACATGTTGTATAAGATACTTGTACACAGAAGAGCCCACGTGTCTACATCAAAGATAACTGTCTACATTAGATTTTTTTAAAAAGTCATAGCTTTAGCATATAAATTGTTGTTGTTGAATAAGTTGCAATAACCAGTTTAGCATTGGACCTACCGCATGTCAAAGAAGGGTGATTGAGAGAGGCCAGGAAAAGCATCTATCATTCCAGCTGAGGGCAGGGACCCTGCAAGAGTGTAGTTTTAAAACTTTACTGATGTACTTACTTCAAAATCAAAGAAATATAGCAAATTTTTAATCAAAGACCTCTTATTATAACAATAATAGTTTAAAACCTTGTTAACATGTATTCTTTAAATAAGGTTAAAGCTGGGATAGGTAATCTTGCTCAGCAACATTTTTATTTACTCTGGGTGAAGTGGCTCCTCATCCTGATAGTAGTCTGTACATTTTATAATCATAACCAATATGAAATATAGTTAGACCCCCTCAGTTTACTGTAAATCTGTAAAAACTCTGACTAATCCCAATGCTAGTACCAAAACTGAAGTTGTTCATTTCTTATATTTCGTAGGCTTCTTCTCCCGGCTCCCCTCCTCCCCCTCCCGCAGCGCATACCTGATAGCCACACCCTGCATATAAAAATGCTGGGATGAATATACAAGGAAGTGAAGAAGAAACTTGGAAGGCAAACATGGCTGGAAAAAAAATGCTGGAAAGATTTCCTCGGTTTATTTGGCTCCTCTCGCTAAACAGTCGAGAAAGAGAAAATCGTTGGTGGAAAAAGCTACTAACTAGAAAAGCACTCGGAGAGCGCAAACCACCAAGGTCTTTAAAAAGTTTTTGAATCCAAAAGGTGATCTGGATCACAACTTGAATTAAACCAGTTTTTCTTTTTCACATTTTCAACAACTCCTGAAAAATTAATTTAAAACTGTCAAAAACATTTTTAGTTATCTTGAACACAAACAGAAAAACGCTGGTAAAAACATAACCTCCTTGGGGGAGGTAAGAAAAAAAGCCTCGGATTACACAAGGAGCAAAACCAGAGGGGGAGGAGCCAAGACAGGGGGCTACTTTCAAATCTTGCTAGTCCCCCAACATTACCTACCCCAGCTTTAAGTTATCTAAAGAACTATCTTCAGGCATTTGTTGTACATACCTGAGATGACAGCTCTCTGAGGCAGAGCGCTGCAATTTAGTTCTCCTTTATTGCCCTCCATGATGGGCTTCATGCCCCCCAATGATGAACCATCTGGCACTCCAAGAACTTTCCTAAAGAACTGCTCAGAATCCTGATTCTCCACTCCTTGTGGAAGACCTGTCAATAAAAGACAAGAGCATAAAAGACAAAATGTTGAATACTTTTAACTTTTCCAGGTTTGTGTGCATACTTGTACACGCAAAGGTACTCTGAAGAAATTACCTTCACTTTTTTCTGCATCAGAATCAAGAGGATCAGTTGACACCTGGTCTTTTACAGATACAGATGGTGTCGGAATTCCTACAATTGTAAAAGATTTCAGTAAACCTGGAAATACCTTGAGGATTATGATAAATTGGTGGCTTTAGAATCCACACACTCACCTGCACTGTCTCCCTGAGCCTGGGGGGCCTCAGCCCCTTCTTGCTTGAGAGGAAAATTACTGTCCCCCACTGAATCCTTGGCCTCAGCTAATAAGAAAAGCACAAAAGTCACTGTACTGACCTTTTTTGCCTCCAGTTTCACAAAAACTTGCTGACTGTCACTGTTTAAATTAGGTCTTACTCTCTGGGGTAGTAGTTTTGGCCCCTGTTGGTGCTGGTAATGAAGGTCGAACCAAGCAAGAACCTGGCCTCTGCACTGGAGTTATCATTACAGCTTTCTTACTCATGTCAATTAGTGTCTTGCCAAAGAATGCCTCCTGCAGGGAATCAAAGTGTTTGGATGAATACAACAGCACTGGATATTGTTTAAGATATAAAAAACAGTTTTCTTAGACATTAAAAGAATTTAAACCTGGAGATATGCTGGAAACATGTCCTCAAGTTTGCTCTTCTTTCGACCCCGGCGTTTTTTGGCCTGTTCCTCACCCTCCACTGGTTTAGGATCCATTATGTTATCTGTGTCAGGGTGGGGTCCTACACAAACATGGGCATAAAATTCAGTTACACATGTTTATGAGATTAATATGGAATATATCATTAAATTTTTATACATGCAAGCATGTTCAAGACGTTAAACCAACAATTACTGCATATTTTTTTAGATGTAGTAGATGTTGTGACAAGTAAAACAATGACCAAATTTTCAGCTTAAAGACACAGTGACAGTTGTTGTCAACCTTCTTCAATTGTTCGCTCTATCGGCTGACCATCTAATGTGGTTTCTCCAGCCAGCTGCGCAAAGAATTCTTTTTTCATCCGTGTGTGACACTTCCTTTGTCGCACCATGAAGCCTCCAATCCCTAACACAAATGGTAAATTACATACATGTCAGTATTTTATAATTACATGAAAAAAATCTTGTAAGCTCTGATAAATTTTGACAGTCTGGGAGTATTACCAGGCCTGTAAGGTTTCCGCTTCCTTTTTTTGCTATCATCCATATCCTCTCCTCCCCCTTTAAGACCCTCGCAATCAGCCATGCCTTCAGCACCTCCCTCTGCTCCTGCTTCCCTCTCACCACCTTCCCTGTCAGGGCTTCCTGGTTGCCCCATTTTGGATTCACATTCCATTGGTTCCCCACAGCCTAGTTATACAGAAAACATTCAAAAAGTCCAATACAAACAGAAAATGTTTCATTCACTGATGAATGAGAATAAACAGCCAACCTTTTCCTTCCTCCCCTTCTCCTTCGACTTCCCTCAAATCCATTCCATCCGGACCTTCACTGCACAGAGTGCCGAGACGGGAGCGTCGCTGACGCCTCTTGTGCAAAGGAGACATGGAGATGCTCCGAAGCAGGGACATGCCCGACTCTGTCAGCCACACACCTTCCAACCGGTAGAACTGTGGTTCTGCAAAGGAATAGTTCCAAATCTGTGTAACTTAAAAAAAAAAAAAAAACTAAAAAAAAAAACTACATAATGTTCTGGTGATAACAGATACTAGTAAGCAAAATCCACAAACCTGGCTCTTTGATCTTTATTGAAGCCATAATGGCGGACTCTACTGTGAATGAAAGACAAAAAGCAGTGAAAGAAGGCAAAGGTTTTCTATTAATACAAAAATAGCTGGAGGCTTTAATCTTTGATTGTTGAATACTGTCATTCAGACTTACCCACAGGTTTTGGGACATATGGTGTGCAGGATGTGCATGCAAAGCCCTCATCAGAAGCTTGCTCTACCTCATCCTCTGTGTACAGACTCTCACAGACAGCATGGACCCATCTGCAGACGCACACATAAAAAATAGCAATGCATACTTCAACAAATCAAAGATGTTATTGAATTATTTATAATGTGGAAAAAAAATGCATAAATAATCCATTCCCTGCTTGTCATCATTAGCTGCAGTCTCAAGACATCCTCAGTTTGTGTCTGATGTGTGCATGTGTAGTTTAGATAACCAGCACCCACCGATCGCAGTACTGACACTGCAGCAGCAGCTCCTCTTCCATGAAGTTCTCTCGGCATACCGGACAGGTTACAAGGCTTGCACAAGGGCCACAGTGAGTGTAGTTATTCTGCCACTCGCAGTGAAAACCCGGTGAGTTGGAACCACACTGGACACAACACACACACCTGGACAAAAAAGGAGAGCCATTTCTTATGTGTGAAGCAATGATATGCAGATGAGTCATACATAATTTTTCTTTTCCTTTTGCAAAGACAAGAGACTGATCTACAGGCCTCTGAATTGCTTATGCAGAGCTGAGATACCAGTGGTTCAGTGTTTTACATAATATGCAAATTTACACATATTCATTTCCATTTGGTTCAACTCAAAGAAACAAGGCTGAATAAAGTTATGTACACTTAGAGGTTGGGTTTTTTTTTTTGTTTTTTGTTTTTTTTTTACCATTTGCACTTCCAACCACCCTTTGGTACAGTGTGCAGTGGTGGATCTAAGCAGTAGGTATGATAACTGACATCACAGTCATCACACAGCAGCAGACGAGATGGGTCTGAGGCCTTTCCACAGACTTCACACACAATACATTCCAGACATCGCCAGCCCTTACGAAGCATTGTCTTGGTGATCTGCAAAAATATCCAATTTTATCCACCAGCTTTTATAGAATACAGTCTTAAAAAGATAATCAAAGCTTAAAATTGTTCTTACCTTACTGTTTACACAGTAAGGATGGTAACACTGGGCACACTGAGCACAAGCGAGCAATTGTCCCTCCATACCTTTTCCAAAACTACCACACACAACACACATATCCTGAAACAGGAGAGAAAATGAGAGTTACATAAAAAAAATAAAAAAACAATCTGAATTACACTGAGAGAACAGCAAATGGACACAAGCTAAAATAAAATTGATAAAAAAAAAAAAAAAACCTGTACCTGGAGCAGGACAAATTTATCAGTATTTGAGAAAAGAACCACTGTGTTCTGCATGGTGTCATCTTCCTCATCGTCGTCCTCTTTACTTAGTCCAGTGTCTGATGTCATGCTTAGCTGTGAAGGGGCAACAGTTATTCGCAGACATGTAATAGTATGACTTAATGAATGGAAATGATTGAATATCACAACATTCTGTAAATTTACCATGCGTCATACAACAAACAAAAATCTTAATTGTGCCTAAATCTCACCAAGAAAGCATCAATGCAGGAGGCCATAGCTTTAAGACGTGACCTCCCACCACGCCCTCTTCCTCCTCCACCACCACTACCACCACCACCTCGAGGTCTGCGCTTCCCAGGAAAACTACTGCTTCGTCCCTACATGACACGGAAGATTTTCAATGTAGTGTTATGCTGACATGCTTAAAATCAAAACCAAGTATTTTTTCTGCATTAAGGTATGAACACTGCACAGTGTCCCAACCTGTTTGACCCTCGAGCGGCCAGGAGATCCTCTACGCTTTGCCTTTTCTCTGTCACTTCTAAGCGGTTCAAAAGGAAGAGAATCATCAGTCTCAGTGAGCAAGCTGTCCGGGTGTGAGCGACCAGCAGGCACAAGACCGAGCTCCATGGAGAGTTGAGGATCAGGTTCTCCTGGAGAGCCCAAGAACCCACTGCTGCTCTCATCTTCATGGCTCATGTTGGATGTTTCATCCAGAAGCAATTCGGACTTAATCTCTTGCAGTTTCTGTTTTATGTCCACAGTATGGCCTTTTAATGGCTCGTCATCCTCTTCTTCCTCTTCCTCTTCAGAATGAGGAAACAACCTCCCTTCCATGTCCACAACAGAGAGGGTCTCTTGTGTGTCAGCTGATAGAAAAATGGTAGGAGACTGAGGATCCATGTCAGGACCCTCAATCTCCTGCTTTTCCATGGACAAAGACCCTGTTTTGTTCATAGACATAGAAGAAGATAGTAGCTTGTGTGAATCCTTCCTCAGTGGTTCTGAAATGATCTTCTCAGATCCACTCTTTGATGACTCTTGTGATAGTTCTTTTTCAACTGCTTCCTGGACATCTTCCTCTGTCTCCATCTTCATGTTTTCCAGGACTTTAGGGAGCAAAGGTGTAAGTTCTTTCACAGATTTGTTGCCTGACTGTGATTTTGCTGTGATGTCCTGGGAAATGATGCCCTTAGTGATTTGGGTGACTGCTTCTTCTATAGACTCTTCATCAGCAGAAAGACAAGGGCCCTCCTTTTCTGATGTTGCACACACTACGTGAGATTACAGAAAATGTGATTAGAAGTATAGCAAAAATTATGTTTCCATCCTTAGTTGCGCGAAGAACTTCCATGTGGTTATCTTATATACAAGTTTCCAATGTGCTCTGAGCTCACCTGTGGACACATGTGAAGCAGCTGGGACTTCACAAATGAATCCTTTGGTTGCTGGCTGTGGTTCGCCTTCCTTTGTCATCTTCTCAACATCAGCTGTCTGAGTGACTACAGACTCCATCCCTAAAACAAAAGATATCAAACACCTTTTTACTCATTCAGACACAATTTTATACTGTTCCTAAAATATACAGGACAATGTAGTGTAGTAAGCTTAGCTGTATGCTGTGTGCAGTTCAACATACCCAAGTCCATAGGAGTCTCTGTTTCAGGTTCATCTCCAGCTCGATCTGTCTCAGATGTGCCCTTGTCCCCTTTTGTCACCTCTGATATATCTGCCTGCTTTTCTGTGACCATGTCAGCATCCATTTGGATTGTCATCTCTTCACTGGTCTGCATCTCCATTATGTGTGTTTTAACAGGAGGCTGCTGCTCTTCTTTGCAAAGTAGGCAGATAATCTTGGATTCTGGAAGTTCCCCCACTGAAGCACACTCACTATGTATCCATCTAAGGGAATGAAATGATCATCAACAAATATAGTATCATATTAAGACTCCGCTGAACATCACAGCAACCTCTTTTCTGCATTAAACTAACCTGTGACAGTTGATGCAGCACTGAAGACCAGCAGATGGGTTGGCAGCCTTGCTGCACACACAGCACACTGTGCTACGGTGATGCTGACATCCCTCACACACAGTGTAGTTCTCAAACCACTGGGCTGAACCAGACAGCACCAGTCCACGGACACCACACTCCATACATACGCGACACCTCTGACATGATAATGATTATGAGAATAAACATTAATCTTACTCATCAACGATAGCAATTTAAAAAAAATAATAAATCAGTTACACGTTGATAAAAGAACATTTTTAAATGTAGTAAAAAGTAAGAATGCTACTCAAGGCTATGTTTCTAAAGGGGCTCTCTATGAACTGAGGAGATAAATACAAGTGTCTTACTCTGCATTTCCAAGGGTCTGAAGGAAGAGAATCCATGGCTGGCTCAAGACAGAAGGTGTGGTATCCCTTATCACAAGCATCACATACCAACATTTTGGAGTCTTCCCCTGGTTGTCTAAGAAAATAATGAACAAAAAAGAAAAAAAAATTGATGCTTCTTTAACAGTAATGCAAATATTATGAATAACATTAAAAACTCAACTAAAGTTTCAGGTAAGAATACAATTTAAAGAAAATTAACTCACCTGCAGGTCTGGCACACTTTACAGTCTGGACACTGCCATCCTGCCCGCTGAATAGGTGTGGCACCTATTTCCAGACAAGCTGCATGATAATGCAGGCCACAGCCCGTGCAAAAAAGCAAATCTGTGAGCTCTCCTGCTGAATCACACACTGCACACCAAGCCTCCTCGCCAGCTGTAAACAAAACAGCAAGAAATTTACTTGAGGACTTTAGACTTCTTTGTAACATGTCTATCACAAATCATAATAACACAAGTTTGGCAAAAGCAACTGGTTCTCTTACCCAACTCTTTTGCCTTTTCTATGTGCTCTGGACAGAGAAGGACTAACTGCTTCATGGACTGGAAAGATCCACTGGCTGCTGAGCATGGGAAGTGGTAGAAGCGCAAGCAGCCCTCTGCGTGGCAGCGTATAGTTGCACCCAGCCTTTTGCAGTATTCGCAAAGCTAAACAAATAGTAGCAAACAAAAGTTCATCTGTATGAAAGAAACATCTTCAAATGTCTTTATGATCAATCAACATCATTAAATCCAAGTCAGTGGACTAAACACTTACCCGTTGTGTCCCTGAGATAATGGCCTTATCCACATTCTGCAGCTCTTCATCCTCAGCCTGCCTCACACCCTCTGACCACACAGCGCACCAGTAGTGAACCCAACAACCCCCTGTTAATTGCAAAGTCAAACAACAGTATAATATCTAACAAAATTTCAATTACATATAATGTGGACAAGCATCAATTAGATATAAACAATTATTAATTTGTAGAAAGAATTATCATGCTAACCTACTATTCAAAATTATAGCAACATGTTTCAAGCTTAACCTGAGTCGTCAAAGAGAGGTGGCAGACAAGAAGAGTCAGAAAATCCAATGGAAGACAGGTCATCATTTCCGGGCTGTGGCAGTGGGGAAGCTGATGGCTTGAGGGTTGGCCGCTCAGAAAATGGCCCAAAGTGTCTCAGTTCCCGCTGTCCATGCAAGCTCCGCTCCACACAGTTGCAAAGCACACAGGCACGAAAACTTTCTCTGTTCCATTACAAAAGAAAGATGGTCCAAATTCTAGTCAAAGCAGAGCCTATCAATATTTAGTATTCTCTGTCAGTAAAGATATTGTCACTTTAACTTTTAACTTACGGAGATTTGCTGGAGGAGGTTGTATTAACGTGAGACTCATCCTCGGCAGCAGGAGAGGCTTTGGACTCCTCCTCAGAGGAAGCACGCTGCTTTACAATGGCACTGTCATCAGCTAGCATGTATAGAAAAAAAAAATTCACAATTTTCTTTTTTAATCCAAAAAATGACCAGACCAAAACTCCCTTATCTTAAGCATTATAACCTAAAGTTAAAATGAAATATGTAAACCTTACAAATAAACTGTTTTTTTTTTCTTCCACCCCAAAAGAACCGCACAAAGGACACAAGAAATATATTACCTGTTGGTTCAGAGTCATTCTCTTCGCAGTTTGATTTCTGCTCGTCCATTCCCCGTACTGATTTTGACCTCTATGACAGAGATCTAAAAATGAAAGACATGCATAGAATTAAGTTATTGATGTCTTTCATAGGTGGGCAAGTTCATGAGCCATTTTAATATGAAGACACATTTGTGACTGTTAATTGCTTTGCTAAAGTCACGGACAACAAATATTAAATTAATTATCTGTATTTTCAATGACAATATCAGTTAATTATAAAAGGGAGTGGAGAAAAATATTTATATGACTGATATTAAAGATGAACAGAAGAGTGGTATTCACATTATTTCAGAGGGAAAGAAGAGTACTTTTCTATCTTAAACATATAATTACCTCTCGATCATTTATCATTAAAAAAAAATAAACATTGCTATGGCAGAACACATTACACAACTTCCCCATTAATCCCAGAAGCACTTAAAACATAAATCTTAACTCAAACAATGCAGTTATTTAAATAAAATCGCTACATATTTACTTTATTTCGTATTCCATCTTAATCTGACAACGTTTGGACCAGTGCAACTGAGCTTCACGCAAACTCATGAAAATAGCGCGAAGGTTACGTCCGACAGATCGATAAGAAATTGTTTTAACGATTTAACTTATTTACCAAGCAATACATAATCTAGGTCAAGTAAGGTCCTATGGTCAAAAAGCACGAAATGATGCAACTAAAATGGAGTTTTACTAAATAAAACAACCACAAATCGAGATACACAAAGAAAATACAACTTCCGTATGTAGAACTTCCTGTTGCAGCGGCGCTAATGTCGTGCAGAACCTCGTCGCTCATAACAAGGTTCCGCTGTGGGATTCACGCCATTAAAAAATGCTGTCAAACGGCTTACTCGATAACATCCACGTAATGGATAGTAAGAGGAAGGCTTTTCTTGACTATCATTTAAGGCAATTTAACAGTAGATATTTTAAAAGCCTCGGTAGGTTTAAATTCGCTAGGCGCATATGGTACATTATGGTCTCAACTGGATTTCATCGTGAATCCTTGTTAAGGATAAAAGGAAAGACCGATCAGTGATCGTATGTTGTCTGGATTTTACGCAAGACACCATTAACACAACGATTGCTTTCAAAATACAGATTCAAAATGATTGTCTGCTTTTGAAGGGTTGCAAAACAATTATTGTGTCAGCACACTTTAAAAACTTCCTGTGAGCAAATGTTTTCCACACACACTTTGCAGCGTTTTCCTTTTAGATTCTATGAAAGGTAAATGTGAGTAGATTCCAGTCTGCAGGTTGGTAGTCCCTACAGCGTTACACACACGTGAGGAATTCAGAAGTAAAGTTTACATTAAAGCAGTAAATACTGTCATTCTAAAATGGGGAAATGAAACAACTACATTTACACGAGAAAGTAAAAGTCATCTAAAAAAAAAAAGGAAAAAAAAAGGGATCACTGGCTAGGAATAAGCAATTACATGCAAAACAGCAATCGGTCACAGCATCCCAATTGATCCAGATCATATCACATGAAATCATGCGACTATGCTGCTATAATACAATTAATTTAATTTTTTTTTTTTTTAAACTAAATAAAAGAACATGTCTACAATGCATGCAGGAAATCTGAAGAGGGGAAAGGGCAACGTGGTGTGAAGAAAAAAGGTTATCCGGTTTCTGAAAACAACAAACAAAACAAAATGACAAGACCATAAAACTGCACGATTAAAACCAGAAGGAGGCAGTAAACAGAACTAAAGAGCTGCTTTGAGAACCAAAAGTACAATGATCAAAATACAAACAAAGAACAGATACGGGCTTACTACAACACTAACCAATCCCGAAAACACAAAGACATCGTAGCATCCATTCAATAACTGATGCTGTATCCAAAAGTTCTACATCCTACTTCAAACACTGCCCAGGACTGCACAATTTGAACAACTAACATTATCAGGCAAATTGCACAAAAAGACAAAATTCAGATTAGCTGCTGGGCAAAATCTGTTGATCAATGTTCAACATTTCCTCTCTGTTATAATAAAAAATAACACTCAAGAGACAGACTCACTTCAAATGCACTTTTTTTCTCAACAAGTTGACCTCAAAACCAAGTTCTAAAACAATGAATTCACACTACAGTTGCTGTATACACCAAACATGCTTATATTCTTAATTTCCAACTGTACAGAGCAAAAGTAATGGCACGATGGCTAACTCTCAACATCCCAGTTAGTATTTCAGTTTCACAATGATCATGTTCATTTTCGGTTTGTGGTGTTGATCAGAAGTCGACGTGACGTGTTGTAGTACTATTATTAAGAATACTGGGATTTTATAATTGTATAATTACAGCGGTAAGCACTATTTCTCCATGTAAACATCGACTTCAAAGGGCTGGTTTCATCCAGCAAATAGCCATATCCATTTCACTGGCGACAATCTGCTACTGAAAAGCAAACAACTAACACGGTAACATTGCAACAAAGTCAACAGAAGAGATTATACCAAATGAAATAATATGATGCAGTAGAGCATGTATTTCAAATACGTCAGGTAGCTTGATAATGCAATGAAAGACAGATATTACAAGCGTAGCAGAACCCAACATGAGAACCCAGGTGACATAGCTAGCTCTCCAGCAATTAGATAGTACCACCTGGTCCAGGCAAGCAAGCGGCTAAATGCTACCGAAAGCAGAGCTAACACCCGGTCTAAGGTCAGGGCTGGTGTCTTTATGTTGCAAGAAGTTGTAAAAGGTCACAACTGAAATAGCTCACCTTACAAAAACAATATTGTCTCCTCATGCATCAGCAAAATCCAAAGAGCCACACAGCTTCCAAAAATGCTGATGGTCGCTTCATTTTATATACCGGACTAACGCTGCGGCTAGCCGGCTGCTGTAAGAGTGGGGGAAGTGCACGTCGGCGGAAGGCTGGCTTCGCTAGTTGTTCCACCAGATGGATAACGCTGTGGTTACCTTGCTAACCAACGATTGGAGCGTTGTGTCGAGTGGTCGTATACTGCCAGGGAAGTGTTAAACCCAACAACAAATCTTCGGCCTGTCCCGCAGAATGTTCCCCGGGTTCATGCAGTTACTCTTTGCTTGTAAATTTAGCTACAAGGCTAGCATTAGCCAGCGCTTCTCTGTTCTGGAATCTCGCTCGCTAGGTCGTCAAAGCAACTTTGCACTAAATTGTGTACCCGGAAACTCCAGCCCTGAACTTTGTTGACACGGCAGAAAATATATTTTTCTATGCTTTTCAGTCGACTGCAGACTTCCATCAATCAAAAATTGCAGCTCAACTTTGTATGGGTACCCTTGTATGGGTCAGCAGCATCTCTTCTTCACTTCGGTAAACTGCGTTGCGTCCCCAAACGACTGTTCCGCTAAGTGGCTAACCGCTGCTAGCTGTGCTAGGTAATAAACAACTACGTCAAAAAAAATAATTCATGCAAACGAACAAGAAAAAAACACTTTCAATATTAAACATTGCGTTACAACTAAAGCTTATCATCGAACAGCATTGTGTTGCGCTAACCATTTAGTACTCTATATTAGATTTTAATCTAAGAAACACGGCCACTGAAATATGGTGGATATTAGATATTAGGTCATTAGATTTTCGGATCTCGGGAAGCCATTTTTCATTAGATTGTTATGGTTGTAACACCAGAACTGCACTGACATAATTGCTGATGAATGGTTTAGATATTTTTAAAACGATAAACAACGAGTTGATATTTTTTTTAAGTTAATTATTTCTTGGTTCAAATTGATTTGGTAAATAATACATAACATTTATGTCGTGCACATTATAGTTAAATATTTTAATTTCTCCGCAATCAGACCAGATACACAATGGTTAGTTGATTTAGTGTTACTCATGTTTTCATCGATTCCACTGACCAAAAGGAGGCATTCCAATAACTGATGGCAATTTTGAGAGAACTCATTATATAATTTGTGACCACATTTTTGGTACTATAGCCTACTTTAATATTTATGATCAGATTAACTAACGATATGGGAAATAATTAAATATTTACAGGCCTTAAATTATATGAATCCACCCTGTAGTAATTTGCAACATTGATTTTCTGCTAAAGAGTTTGAGCAAAATGTTCTTACTTTTTTCTGATTTTTCTTTTTAAAGTGATGTTTAATGTAAATCAGATAAGGCCAGTAAGGTCACAGATAGTGATGGGAACGAGCAAAGTTATAGGCCTTCTTCATCTGTTTGCAGCGTTATCACCATGTGAAAATCACAGAAGTATGAATGACCCGTGAAGGAGAAGTTGATGTAAACTTTAGAGAACTACACTGAAATGCTGTATACATACATCTTTAAATCCAAGTAAATCTGGCATAACAGCCAATAAGGTTTCTCACAAATGCCCATCAAAAGGCTTTTGTATGCTTTCATACTTCTTGGTTCTGCAACTGACCCATAAGACATCAGCCTTCCCATGCCATTCGTCCATGAGCCCTCACTGAAAAGTCCAAGGGCCTGAGGCTGTACATGCATTAAAGCTCTAATGTCGTTGAGATGATCCTGTGAATTTACAGAAAATGAGGCTGGGTAACAGCCTGTCCTTTTGTGATAAGGTCACAGGTTAATCCACATCAGCTCCAGACATGCCTAACAGAGGAGCACTTAACTGTACATTGAAGTAACTGTAGAGGAGAAAAGAGCCTTTGTTTAAACTCACTATATTAGTCAACTTTATTACCTATTGATGAGCAACTGCAGTGGATTGTGCAACAAGAAGGTGATCATCATTGACTGCACTGTGAAGTCACTGTGGTACATCATATACAGAGGCATCTAAACTATGCAGATACGAGAAATGACTGTGAGTTATATGAACTTAGGTAAACATGAAAAAGAGTCCTCTGACTTGGATATTGAACTACATTTTGTGGTTATGTTATGGGCACCATTACTCTGTACTCTGTAACAAATACTATGATTAATGTACCCATGTATTTTAATATTGATTTGAAGTTTGAATTTAACCAGTAATGTTATTCATACTTACTCAAGGTTTTCCATTTAAAAAAAGAGAAATCCATAGCAACATCTGGTCCAAAATCACAAGTAAAGGGATTTCTAAGTTATACCCCGCAATTTCTCAGTAATCCTAACAAATAGACAAACAAGTCATACGTCAGCCTTCCTGCTTTAGGAAATACAGTAACTGAATGGTTGATCGCAGCCATTTACATTTCAGTCATGTGGATTCAACAGTAGTATGTGTCAATCTGAAAATGCTGATCCTGTGGAAAATTAACTTTATCATTGCAAAAAAATCCAATAAAATGTTTTGTTTTTTTTCCACATTCGAACACTCCATAATTTATCGCCTACATTCAGAGAAACATACAAAATAAACAAACAAAATGAATAAAAATCAGTAGTGCTTCAGCACATGTTCACTTGCAGTCTGTAACGAAAGGTTTCATTTAAAGCAGAATGAAAAGGAAACCTCAGTCATTCAGCCAAAGTTTTAGTTTCTATGAAAGTGGTGTGAGCGTGTTTTCATTTTGAAAATAGGTTATTACTGGTCCCACTGTCTGGATTAGTTTTCTCCCCATTCAGCTTTAGGAAAATTGGATTAGATTTTGTGGGGGGACTGAGACTGGTTAAAAGATGATGACTGATTGGCTGATGAATGTAAATAGAGGGTGGTATTAGTGCACCCGACTGCTCCTATTGGACAGTCAGAGAAGCCAGTGCTTTCCCATCTGGCTCCTGTGTTTCAAGGATAATCCCCTGGAATACCTTCACAGATGTTTACAACAGAACATAAACTAGAAGTAGTATTACTCTTATTTTATTTTATTTAATTTAATTTAATTTTATTTTATTTTATTTTATTTTATTTTATTTTATTTTATTTTATTTTATTTTATTTTATTTTATTTTATTTTATGTTTATCCCACATAGTATTAAAACCTGGTCTAATGGATCTGAAGATGCAGCTTCTGTGTGTACAGTATTGTACCAACAAGCAAAGTGATATGCTTTCCCAATAAAATCCCCTGGATCACCAGTGACCTGAAAAAGCTCCTAAACATAAAAAAGAAAACCTTCTGCGGCCAAAAAAAAAAGAAAATTTTCAAGTTAAAGGGGGTTAAAACTGCCACACACCACACACCCTCTCCCACACCTCCACTCTGTCACCCTGCAGCTCAGTCATGGATCCAAACACAGCCTCATCTTCCTCCACATCAGATCATCCTGAGAGATCCTGTGGCATGGAAAATACCCTGCCTTGTTTTTCATGCAATAAGCAGTTATTCCATTCACAGCCTTGCACCAGGGACTGGAAATGGATAGATAGACATGTAAGGGAATTTAGAGTTTGATATAGAATCCATATATATGTTGTTAATTCCACCACAAGGGGGCTGTCTAACCCCATACTATTTCTGAATCAGGCCTTAAACCTTAAATGACAGAATTAATATATGTTTATATATTTAAAATAGGTCGTTCATAATAACAGTGACATTTGTAGCAGTTATTTCCAGTTCACGTGTATCATAATTCTTGTAGCATAAATAGGATGGAAATTAAAATTAAAATACTAAGTGTTGTGAAAAGACACAACATCTGTCTCAAGCTGACAGTACATACATAAAACTTTGTCTACTTATATTGCTGAGGTGACAAGGGTCTGTGATGGTGTTAAACTGGTGGCACAGCATGAGGAATATTAAGTACATCTGGGCTTTTCATTAACCTCCCCGCCACCTAGATTTCCATGAAGACTGCACATTCCAACATACATTGAGCTCAACTGCAGGCCCTGGAAAGATCTTTTGTATATGCCCAGTCTATTTTATACACAAAGTAAAAGGATCCCAACAGGTATAATTTGTACCAGAGATGAGGAAAAAACAGTTTTTCTCCTTAAAAGACAGTTTTATTGGTTTTATAAGATACAACATCAGTGCATACAATACAGATAGTAGAACTATTATAATAAAATGTAACTTTTATATATATTATGATTCATAAAGTAAAAAAATAAATATTCTGTTGTTCAGGGAACTTACTCCTATTCCATTAGAATCATTTCTATAATATATATTTTTACACTTTTAAAAGAACTGGCAGATGTACAGAGAGACCATAAAACTGTTTGTTGTTGTTTTTTTTTTATTTGATTGTTTAGACTGATTGTTTTTTTCTTTTTTCTTTTTTTTTTTAAGTTTCAGAGTTGGAAAGTTTATTGCAACAGTAGTTAGAATACAAACAATAGTGCCAAGCAAAAACAAACAAAAAAAAAAAAAAGAAAGAAAGAAAAGAAATGACATTCCAGTGGGTTTTTTATTTAAAAAAAAATTAAAATAAAAAACAGGGGGGAAAATGGGTTAATTGTACTTGTAGATGTATTACAATTGTAGTTGTAGATGTATTACAGTAGCACAGCAACATAACAAATGTTTTATGTGTATCTTTATGCTTTTAGGGATGGAATAAGTTGGCATCTAAAAAGATGCATGCAAAACCATACAATAACCTCGCATACCAGTGAACATCTGATATCCACCCTTGAAATGAGTGTTTCTTTTGAATTTCCATTCTGAGAGGTTTGCTAAAATTGCCTTGTTTGTATATAATGTAATTATTTATACATATACCTGCTTTGTCCTTTGCGCTCAAAGTGCTACAATGCGCTGCAGTCTCAGTGTGAACTCTTTGAGAGTCAGTGGTCCACGCTTCTTTTGCCTTCCCCACCCAGAATAGCTGGTGCAATGAGTAGAAAAGTCGCAGAGGTCCAAATGCCCAGTGTGCAAGTCTGTGGCTCTCCACCACTGCATAGCTAGAGGCAAGTACCCCATCAACAAACAAAGTTCCAGCTTCTGTCAAGGGGGCGTACACTCCCTCACTCTCTGCTACTGAAACTGAGATAATTTTAGATGGCCGTGCCTGACCCCCTGCTGTACTGATGAGGACACAATCTCCTGTTTTGGCTCTGCTAGCAAACTGAGCCTGGTACTCACTGATGTCATTTCTGCAGTGGGAGGTTAAAAAAACCAAATGATCCGGAGTAAGTGACAATGTATTGCCATGTTCCGTCTCCAGAAGCAGAAAAGTAGACCAGCTTTCTTCTTCCTGGTGCAGAAACAAGAATACTTGGCTGTACACGACCTGGCCTGTTTCAGACAAAGCCATGATCCTGTCACCTGGAGTTAGTGATGACATAGTCTTCTGCCTCCCTCCAGCAACGGTTACCAGGGCCCAGCCTGGAAAACAGCCACCTCTCTCCACGGTAACAGAGTTATCTGTTGAAGGATCAGAAGAAAAAGCCCAAATAAGAAATATAATTTGACAGTGTAATTCTCTATAAAAACTCACTGATTAAATTTACCAGATTTTACTGAGCAATGGATGCGATGTCTGGTTTCATAGTGAACCCAGTCAAAACCTGCCTCCACTGCTAGCTGGGCTAGGAGGCCATATTTCTTTGTTTCCTTGTCATCAGTTGTTATATCCACAGCCCGACCTTCGTAGTGCAGAGACCCTTTAGGGTGGTTGCCATCTTCATCCCAGGCTTCTGTCACACGCAAGCGTACTCCCGGCCACTCGTTCATCACTGCAATGGCCAACCTGTTCAAACAGTCCTTACATCGCTAGAATAGAATAAGACAGATGGAAAGGGTTCACAGTGGAGCATTTAACTGGTTTGCAGGCTGGTGTATTGGACAAAGTGAGATTATCAGAAATATGTTACTATCAGTACATACATCAGTCCTGAAATGCTCATTTATCAATTTAGAAGAGTGAACTCTTATACTTGTGCATGCAGTCATATCTTTTGGAAGATATATATGTATATATTAAAATCAAGTATAAATTCTGGTATCTCACTATTTGGTTTTTGACCATAGATTTTATACTTGCAAAATACCCTTATTTATTTTATGAGAGAAGATTACTTTTTTATTGTTAAAAACTGAATGGCACATTATTAATCAATTTAGGTAGTTGAGTGAAATCATTGCTATGGCAAACACACACAATAAAGTTATTGAACAAAGTTATTAATGCAAGAACAATAATAGAAAATATAAAGATGTACTGAGGCATATTTGAGTTTCTGTCATTTCTTCAAATCACTGATTTACAGTAGTAAATGAGGTATTGGGTTGCTGGGTTTTTTTGTATATGTAAACTTTTAAATGAAAATTTACCTCTGAGATAAATAAAGTGTTTGTAATTCCATCTAAGAGGGAACATTTCTCTTAGGTTCTCTGTTAATCTAATATGATATCTTGAATTTTAGTTCATTTGTCTGCAGTAAGGTAGAGTTTGTGAGAAAAATTCTGGTGTAAGTGACACGTTTAATTACTCAGTAACAGCAGCGATGGAACTGCATGGGACGCCATGTTCAGCTTTTGATTGCACGGACTGATCTCTGTACTACTTGGCAGGAAAACAATTCCATCACTTCAAAACTGTCTCGCTCCCAGGTTATGATTGTTTGTCAGCTGGCATCACCACACAATTCCTCCTCTACCCGACTAAAGGCCATCTCAAACCCAACCTTGTTCAAACAATCGGAATGCAAGAAAAAATCTACTGTAGCCAGTTTGGCACATTCTTTGGCCTTTTCAACAGGGTGACAGAATAATCAAGGCCATTCTCTGCCTTTCCAGACTGTTCCAGGCTTGTGTTTCTCACTTTCACCCCTGAGACATTTGATCAAATATGTGCACAGTGACTCTTAACACCCCCGTGGGCCATAATGTTACAGACTGTGTCAGCACTGTCGCAAGGCAGCAGCCTGAAAAACTATGATGACGACAGCATCTGAGGTGATGCACTCATCACCATCTCTTGTAATGCATATTCGCTTGTGACTTGTGAAGTAGCCGGTTTTGTGGCTTAAAGTTAACTGTACAAACTTTTTATCTAGTTGCTTGCTCAAGAAACAGAATACTGCCAAGGGAGGAAGGGAGAGGCAGAAAAAGATGAGAGTGTGGGCAGGAGTTGGGTGAGAAGAAAGCGGTGCAGAAGAGGGGTGAGGCTGGGACGAAAGAGGAGGGCAGAGGGGAAGAATGTATGGGCACGGACATGGGAATGTGACAGCAAGAGTGAGAAAGAGTGAGGGACAGAAAACAAACTGGGTACATTTCTCTTGCAATGCCATTGAAGAGAGGCGTTTCATTGTCACAACTACAATAGTCGCTTTTCCAACGGTGCCATTACTTCAGCAGGCGGGAATTTTGTATAGGCGACCCTTCTGAGTCTCCAAATGACACACAAAGAGTGTCTTTCACATCTTGGCTAAAAAAGGGGGCACATGCACACATAACCACACTCAAACTGGGTACCAGGAGGGCACACATACACAATCACAGATTTCTATCACATACAATCACTCTGGGAAGCAAAAGGAACACAGATTTATATCCTGAACAAGCACAGAGGACTGCTGCATCCAGAACACAGTCATATTAGACTGTATGTCACTACACATGTTTTTTGTTTTATCAAATGTTCTGCAGGTTTTATATTCACCGGGCCACAAAGGTGTTAAGAGCTTCTCATATGAATACATCTATTTCCAAAAGTGAAGTTTTTTGTTAAAGAAGAAAAGGAAGGGTTCCTGTTGGGGGGGCTCAGTCTCTTAAGAGGTAGCACTGAATTACATCCTGAGCTCCTTATCACTAGAATAAAAAGAGAGTCTGTTTAGAATTTATATAGCCTGTGTTTGAGGGGGGGGATAAAGGCAGGTAAAGTGGCGCTCAGCCAGCAATGAGTTCACATGATTAGATTTTAGTGCATCATATTGAACTGAAGGTTAAACTGTAACCTGCATTCAGCGCCTTCCTGCAAAGTTATTTTATTTATCATACAGGTGGAGGATTGTTTACAGAAAGAGACTCAGAGCATCCCCGAGGCAGCTGATTTTGTTTCTCATTCAGTTTTTGCCCTTATTGTTCTTATATAACAGTAACCAGGTATCACAGAGGTTAACTGACCCATTCAGGCTATTAAACCAGAGCAAATAAGTCTCACCCTAGTCATGATGCGGTCTGCGCCTGTGTTCTCCTCATCTTTGAAAACAATATCCGGATTGAAGTTGTGGACGAGTTCAAGGAAGCGGGGATGGCTGCGTGAGATCTCGCCCTCTGCTCTCCCACTGGCTCCGAGGTTGTTTTCAGAGAGGTTGGGGGAAAACTCCTTGTATCGCATGGGTTTGAGCTTCTTGTGCTTGGGACGTATGCCATACCCAGGACCTGGCCCGCATCCCTGCACCAGCCATATGCAGGCCCACACAACAAGCAGGCTGAACTGTGCCAGGCGGGCCCACCAGAACTGCTTCATTGGGAAGGGTTGGTACTTCCAGGACTCAGCAGGTCACGGTGCCTACAGCAATAGACCAGTTCCAGGTGTGAGACACTGAATGAGTGTCAAATGTTGGTCCATTCCAAATATGTAAGAAGGGACATGTAAGTACTTCTTGTTATTGAATTTCTTCTTGAACCAAAACAAAAAAAAAAGGCAAGTTTGAAACACCCCTCAAATGAATCTTTTGTTGTTTGATGATAATTAGGTGCGACTTCAGTCAAATGATTCGGTTTCTTCAGTTTTGCATCAGTTGTTGGAAAAAAAAAAAAAAAAAGAAAGAAAACGTGACAGCCCCCTTTTAGAGGTTTCCGATGGGTTTCAGCATCTGGCTCCTCCGTTCATCTTCTCCTGTCCTCCACAGGTAGGCTACCTGTCCTAACGCAGATGTTTTGTGTGGCTCTCTGCTCACTTACCGCTACTCTCCCCACGCAGGTCCTTTTCAAGTTGGGAGCACAAACTGACGCACACGACAAGCCCGGTAGTTACGGACTCTGTGGAGTTCCTATGAACGCTCCAGTGGCGCTCTCATCCTCTTTGTCCATCCAAATATATATATCTCTGTTTAAACTTTTCATGAGTATTGTGTTCCTCTCCTTCGTCCACCGCCTTCTGTCGCGTGTCAGCGCTCCTGGCCACCTTGCGCCAGCCATTGGGTCTTATTAGCGTCCGGACAAGATTGCCCTCCCTTCCTCTGCGCGCTCCCACCGCGACAGCACACGCCTCCAATTCAGCCATACAAAGAACATATGATGTTAACACAATGACCTTAATCCCCTCTTTAACCATTTTAGATCCATGTAAAAATACAAAGTTAAAGTAAAGGTTAGAAACAAAGCACGATTTTTAATTTTTATTTATTTTATTTGATTTTTTTTTTACATTTTAGAGAGAAATGTTTGAATAAAAATTATAGCTCATTAAAACATAGATTCACGTTCTGGGAGTTACTTTGAACTTACATGCCCTCACTTTTGTTTGCTTGTCCCACCCATCAGTTATACTCTGCTGCTGTTATTAATAGGCAGAGTTGAAGGTGAGGACCCCAAGTATCCAGCCTTGGCTTAATGATGCCTTCCTGTGTTTGAGGAGCCAGCTTGACCCCCCTATGATACCCCCAAGACCTCTTCACTGGAAACACCCCTCAGATAAATTGTCAAGTTATTATTTTTTATCCACCTCAGAACAATAGCTGGTAGACTCATAAAATATGTGAGATGATGCCAAAGAAGGAGCAGAAAAGAGAGTTATCTTTGGGTCTTGTGGGTGTGACATTCATAATCATGCAGGGAAGCTTAAATTAACAGTCGATAAAAGGTCAAAGTTTGTCACCATGCTATCTGTAGCTTCCTGAACACATGATGAGAACTCCTAGATGACCATACAGAAGGAAAATTTTAAGCGGGATAGAGTGCTGAGTGATATTTTTATGTTTTTATGGCTTGTTGTGCGTGAAGGTTAGCTTTAAATGTGACAAGTGATGTGATAATGTCTGGTTTTTATTGTGGATATTTTGTGCAGTGATGAAGAGCAGGTCATTTAGCTCCATGCAAACCATGCGGAGGCATTTTTGTTGGGGAAGCTTCCAGAAGATCCCAGGATGTTGTAGGGAGGGGTAGCAAGGCGAAGCTGCATCTTCCTGTCCTCATGGTAAACACGGAGGAAGGTTCAAGTCTGGCCCAAGCGGCACAGATGAGAGATATCGGACCATATAACAAATGCAGGGAATGAGTCAATCAAAAAAAGCAACAAACACTTTCGTATCTACAATTACCCACACCAGTGTTTCTCTTTCAAGCCCTGCAAGAAACAATGATTTTCATCTGGCATGAAAGAGAAAGGAAGGAAGCAAAGATCTGTGAGCTTGAGATGGAAATAAAGTCATTATTATTAGTTTTTATTTTGGTGCCCCTATCCTCCTGCCTCCCCCTGTCTCTTTGCACTTTACTCCCCCATTTCAGGATGGGAGTACATGGCTTGGTGAATAGTTTAGTTTCCTGCTCAGTCACAGCATAGAAAGCGAGATCTTTCCTGCTTGGGTTAGTCTCCCCTGCTTTGTTCTCTTTCACCTGTGCTGGTGGATAGACTCCATACCTGCCAGTTAGGCTTTCCTTCATCTGCAGAATTTTATTGACCTGCAGAAACTTTAACAAGAGACTCAGCTGGTAAACATCTACAAGTGCAGCTAAGGATGAAATTGAGATTAGAAGTTGTTATTGTCAGATTTGTAAAGTCCCAGTTTTAGAAAAAGCTGAGATGCTTTCTTTAAAAACATTTTTAAAAAAATTAAATTCATTAAATTCATTTGAACATTTGTGTAGCAGACACAAGTTGATATGATGATTGTCAGTATCTTTGCAAACAACTTTAGTGTATTTGGAAAGACAAAAAAAAAAATCTAGAATTTAAAGCCATCAACACAGTCAGTAAATTCATATAAATACTTCATCGTTCCTGTTTTCAGCATTTCAGCTCTTGCAGTTTTTATGTCCATAATTTTTTAATTCTCGTCTCCATGATTCTCTATGGATTTTTTCAGCAGGAGACAGGTCTGGACTGTAGGCAGGCCAGGTAAGAACACACTTTCTCTGTGAAGCCATGCTGCTTTGAATTGAGCAGCACAAAGTTTGGCATTGCCCTCGTGAAGCTACTGCAAATCCGAATGGAAATATGTTACCTTGATGGCAGTAGAAACTCAAATTATACATATGCAGTAAAAAATCCTTCATACAAACACGATAATCCATTCATTCTTTTCAAACAACTGAGGTGTAGACCCTTTAAATGACAGAACAGTGTCAATTACCTTTTGTGTCAGAGATGTGCTTCTGCTTGAGAACATAGTGATGTTTCTGCAAAGAATTGATACATGCCTTTCTCTTTGTGTAATCGTGTTACCTTATTGAATGCAGCAAAGGGTTTTCTAAGGGACTCCAAAATGCATGTTGTTGTATTGAGTTTGACGGCATTATGGTTTCTCATGCAGTGTCACCTTAGGGTTCCAGGTCATATACAGTACCTCTCACATTAGTTTCAGTTTTTGCTTTTACACACTGAAATCTCTCCAGACTACATTTTTCTCCTTAAAATTCTACACTGAAAATGGTAAAAGTAAGTTTATTTACAATTTTTATTGAAAAATACTAATGTTTTTCTTTTTTTTTTTTAACCGATCAATTGTTCCCTGACAGAGCACAAATTAGAGATCAGAGCAATCTTTTCTTGGAAAGAGTGAGATACTAGTTATACTCCTTTTATGCCAAATCCTGACACCCTCACCTGGAACCAGTTAGTATTATTTCAGAAATTTCCAGAATTTCTCACCAATTTGACGAGTGCATCGCTGCCAAAACATAACAATACAGTTTTTTCCCTTATGCTATGACTGAAAATAGTTATGTTAGTTCTTGTGGCCTTTAACATGAATTAATATATATTTAAACAAACTACATGTTTTAAGTTTGCTCTGTCATTCTGAATAATTTACAAAAGTTTCCTGGAAATATGTCTTGTATAAATACTTATAGAGAGTATGTTTTTAAACAATGCTGACTTTGACATTTAAGTGTTTGTCTTATGACTGAACTGACACTGCAGGATTCTCTTCCTCTGATGGAGGCCATTATAAGGGTTTGGGGGGGGGGAGTCAAGGAACTACCATTAACCACCTTCCTTCTCTATCCCAAGCTTATACACACACATCCAGGCTAAACCTAAGCTGCACCACCCACTCTACTGTCTGTCAGTATGTTATCAGTGAAGGAAGAGGCAGGGTGTTGCGTTCTGATGTGGCTGCACACGCTCAATGATTCTTGGCTTCTGCATTGGAGTTTATTTTATTTGATAGGGACAAGTATGCTCCATGAATGATGGCACATACTACAGCATTTTAGCCAAGGCTAATTCTCAATGCCCGTCCCTAGTTGGGATTTTACACAAGTTGTAGCTGAGATGGTTTTCCAGCAGTTGTTTCTTGTGCTGCATTTCATACTAATATATGTACTTGAGCTTGATTTGTGAAGCTAAAAGGTCTTAAGTTGAGATGATGCTCCACTGAATTGGACAATAGAGTGAGAGGGTTGGAACTTCCTGTTTGCAGACAAACAGGTCAAAGGTCAGATACAATGTACCTTTCTGTGTAAACCTGACCCAAAAAATGATTGACTTTGTGGAGATTGCATATATTTAACAGTGCTCTACTGAGCAGAACTCAACAGGGATGTTACATCTGCTCATGACTACCTGTCATGCCAGTTATCCAACAAAACAAACGCCTGCGTCGGTTAACTGTGTGAAGCAAGTGTGCTGTGAGTGTGCACAGGATGGCGGGCAGCTCTTGCAAATGGACAGTGAGGCCCATTATCAGTTGATTAGCAAGCAAGTCTCGCCTTTTCCTGAGTGATTCTGTATTTCTAAGTGTAGAAAAGAGGGAATAACAGCCCCTAATGCACTTTGGCACAAACTTCAAATAGCTGACTGTCAGGAAAGCTAATCTGCATCTTTTTCCCCCCTTCATTCTTATGTTTTGACAATAAAGATAGGCTATCGCATCCCATTACAAGCTGCCAGCTTCCCGCCTTGTCCCCGATATGCCCAACATCTAGTCCAGTGGAGTGTGTTACCCAGAGGGACTGCTAAAACACTTGGACTGAACTGCTTTTGACCTTTATGTTGCAGGAAAAGGTGATATAGTAGCACTTACTAAATGGTTTGTTAAAACCACCATCTCTGTTGGCTGCAACTACGTATCCAGATTAGCTTTCAGAAGCAAAGAATGGACAACAACCCTTTGTGCACTGGCACAAACTAAAGTTAGTTTTACATATTATTTTACATGAAATAATTAATATGAATCCAGCTGAATTTATTTATATGTTCCGGGGTCCCAGAAAGTTAAAGCACCATTTTGGATTTGCTCAAAACAATGGACTGAATGAGTTCTTCTTTTAGACATAATGTCCAAGAAAGGAAAAAAAAACTTTGCCATGCACACCTTTTATTTGGCTTATATGTCTCTTCCTCTGGCTAACCAGTCTCCAGGCTAATCAGTATCCAGATGTGACACTAATGTTACAGCAAAATTCAAGTTTCCTTTCAGTTAAAGGAAGTGGAGAACAAAACAAAAGCTAAACCAAATAAGCTTAATTAAAACATCCAACAAAGCAAAACAAGAAATGCAAACAAAAATCAAGAGGGAGAAATTAATCAGAGTTGGGGTTTTCTTGAACGGACTTCTGAAAAAGAGAGAGGAAATGAACAATAGGCAAGGAAAAGGAATAGAAGAAAAGAGGCAGAAGGTGGGTGGTGGGGATGTCAAGGAGTCAATGTCCCTTCTCCTGATTTGCAGGGTTTTTATCTGGCATTTGCATCGAAGCAGGGAAAGCGTGGGCCACGGCTGTAGTGGCGTCGTGGGTGGACATTGTTGACAGACAGCCCAAAATATGGCTTTCTTCTGCTCCTGATTAAAGAAATGCAACAAAAAAGGGTGGAGGGACACAGAGGACAGATGACCTTACCAGACACACACCCCACAGGACATGGCTTGTTCAGCGTTGCTACATTTAAGAACATGTAACACCATCAAAGAAATGACTAACAGTAAAAGGGAAGCTTGATGCGTACCCATAAAGACACAAAGTAGTTGAAACTCGAACATATCTTTATTGTTTTTTCTGCTCATAACACTGAAACAATGTTAAAAGTCCGTTACACAAACGTGAAAACCACTAGAGCAGTTAAAGGAAACACTTGTTTTCTTTTCATTTTCTAAAAAAAAAAAACCAACTAAATATTCTTTTTTCTCAAACATTACAGTCCTTACCCTTTACTGTTGTAAAGAGTACTGAAGTAAAAGTAAAGTAAGACCCCACAAAATGCCAATAAATATAAAAAAACCCCACCACATTATAAACTTCCTCTTTGGAAAAATCTAAAGAACAGTCTTTAAAAAAACTAAAAGACAAATAAGAAAAAGAAATGAGTTATCTAAAATTTCCCATGTATACCACATCAAACCAGAGCATGTTACACAACACAGTTTGGTGTTGGGTTTAACAGACACTGTCCCCTGCTGGTCAAACCTACAGAGAACCTGCTGATACAGCAGCAATAGTAAACAGTGACACAAAATCTTCACATAAAGTAGAAAATGAGATAATGCTGATTTTTATGGACTTTACATTACCAAAAAAATACTGGAAAAAACAAAACAAAACAAAATACAAAATGGCATGTTGCAGCAGCCAAGTGCACCCTCATATCAAACACATACGTGTAAAATGATAAGAACTTAAAAATAATTAAAAGAAAAGATGAGGAAAATCATGAACGACTTTTGGTAAAGTTAAAGTATGCTTTTACATATAGCATATTGCACTTGCCCAGGAAATCTGAATTACTCACAGTTTGAACATTTAAGGCAGAAGTTCCTCATAATGAGTGTCACATGGCATTAAAAAATATCACATAAGGAAATTTAAAGCTCTCGGTTTTCCGAGTTAGGAAATCACTGACTTATCACTCTTAGTAGACTTGCCATTGTCTAAAAACCCTGCATGATATGTAATTACATCAGAAAATGACTGTATCCAAAAAGAAAGTGTGCAGGAGCCACAGAGAGAGTGCTCAGTGGACCTGAAGCAGGAAGAGGATATTATGTCATAGTAACTGTGTAATATTTTTGAAATAACTGCCGACTTTCACATGTGTCAACAAAACAACTGCTGTTCAAGGACCTTCTGTTTATAAAAAGGCATCAGATTTGCAAAGACGGTTATTGCAATGCTCACTATGGCAGTATTGCCAAAATGGCTTAAATCCCTTTTCCCCTTGTTTCAGCTATAGTCTTCATGACTTAGCAGGCTTCTTGGACCAATATGTGCAGTCAGAGAGCAGCACTACTTGGATCCTGACATGCTGGTTGATGACAGTATCAAACTGTGCTCCAACAGAAAAACTCTCCACTTTAACCGGTTTCTTGGCTCGGGAAGACTAACTCATGCACCAACCAGCCACAAACTTTCCCAGTTGCCACTGCCTTTAATCCAACAGGTGCATGTTTGAGGCAGCTCATTTTGTAAAGGTTAGGAGATGCAGTAATTACAAGGAAAAAGGTCACTGGATTTTTGAAAGTCCACTGGCCAGGAGAAGTCTAAAGGGGATGGTGGAGCGTGACACAGTTAAAGGCAGCCTGTGAAGTCCTGCAAGAAAATAAATAAATACATAAATAAATACTGACCTTAAAATCCCATCCAATGACAAAGCAGAACACTAAATTTGCAAAGCTAAGGAAAATACAGTTTTAGGTGAAATGAGTCTATTAATCACAAAACAAAAGTAGGTTGTGAGGCAATGGGAAAATGCAGGAGAGCTACCACGGTGCAGAGATGCTATCTGTACTGTGAGGAAGGGGACTCTGTATGTGTGTGCATTTGGCGTGCCCATGCTCCAAGTTCTTGTTTGTGTTGGGTGTAGGTTTAGAGGGTGTGTGTACTGTGAGGGGTCTGGGGCGTTGTGCTTGAGGGTCCCCAAGGGGACCTGACTCTCCTCTTGTCCCTTTACCATTTCCTGAAAGAATTGTATTCTTTCTATCTGAGGAAGAGAGACCAGCCCGTCGGGAAATGGGGCCAAAGGTGGGAGGACTTATGACACAGCTATCAAAGTGCAATGGATTTCAGCACAGTAAAGTCTCACATACAGTACAATATACACTATACACCCACATGTAAAATACTTATCACTTTAGAATTAGGAATAGAAATAGACTTACCAAAAGCTCGGATGAGCTCTCTCTGTACCGCCCAGGTGACTGTCTTTATCAGGGAGGCAGAGGTGAGACCAGCAAACAGCATATTGTAAAGGAAGACGATATAGAAGTTCCCAAGCCAGTTATATCGACCAAAGTCTCCCAGTAAATCAAAGCTGGTGATTCCTAAAAGAATTAAGAACAATTAAAAGAAAAGGTTAAATTTATAAATTACCTCCTTAAATCAGGCTGCAGCTGTGAGCCTAACTTTAATTACATGATGTGCCCTCTTGTGGACAATATTAAAACTGCAACCAAATGTGCTTCAAATTTGGACAGAACTGGCTTTGTCAAATATTCAATATGTTATTTGAAGTAGGCCATTCTCTTACCAAGTGTACGTGAAAACACTGGCAGTGCAGAGCTCAGGATAAGCAATGAAACACAGTTTGCTATGATCTGAAAGGAAAGAATATTTTAAAGGTTACTATCCTAAGTAAATGCAGATTTTTTTAGACTTTGAGCAACATTATCATTTACTAGGAAAGAAAATTTGAATCCATTGATAATTTAAAAAAAAAAAAAAAAGACAATACAACCGGTATAAAATGAATAATCTGGGATGTGCAGACCTGCCAGATGATGGTGATACTGTACAGGTTAAAAAGCTGGCAGAGATCCACAAGGACAAAGCTTTTCTTCAGAAATGAAATATTTCAGAGTTTCTGGGAAGTTCTATCAAATGACCTACTGCCTTAGATGGCAAACCAACATAAGGTGACAAAATACTACCCTGTGTGATGGTGCCATTTATTCTTTTTCTTCTTGAGCTTTAATAAAAGTTTTTTTTTTCCCAACTGTTCAGTTCTTGTTTTCTATTATCTCATAGTTCCATGAATAAAGACAAAAATGCCATTATCCATCTGTAAATCTGCACCTCTATCGCGATCTCATAAATACACTTTTTTTTGAGTACATATAAAAAATGCAAATGCAACACAGCTACTTTGAGGTAGGATCCATGCAGAAACAATCTGAATTATACCTGTGTGAGGTTGGTGTCTTTTGCACGAGGCAGGAGGAAACAGAAGAGAGGAGAACTATAAAAGCCCACTACTGAGGACACCATTAGATAGCTGAAATTTGTTTTGAGGACAACGGTGGAAAGAAGAGTAATATGGCTAAAAAACAGGAGGAGTTTCTATGAGACATGCAGTGGTTGAATATTACAGGCAGTCTGGGGGGTAACTATGCACACATAAGTGACCAGCTATTGCCATTTTAATCTTAGTCACTCTGATACTAAGATGGGTTTAATCCCATTTTCGTTGCATTATGTCAACAGGGATCTACAAAAAATAGATTCAAATGAAACAAAACTTGGTGAAAAGATGAATCGCCAAAAAAATTTTGATTATCTGTAATTTCTCTAAATTAATGATTGGAGATTAGCTTTAGTTGAGGAATCTGTTTGTAATTCATAGGATGAAAGGATACAGTATAAGGACAACTTGAACTGCAGCACCCAGAGAGCCAAACATGGAGAAGGAGGCCATCCCCAGATGAGGGTCCTACATAAAACCACAACCATTTTTTAATTAAAATGACCAATTGTCAAACACTTAGCATAAAATGTTCATCTTGTCTTCTAAGCAGAACCCTCACCTCCATTCCTCTGGGCATTGCTGTCTCATCCAGCAGCAACTCCAGTACATTGAAACAGACCATTAGGACACACATTACCTGTAGACAAAACCAGCGTTTACACAATGGCCCCATGTGTCTATGTGAAATGGTACAGAAAAATTTACGAATAACCAGCATTTTGTGTACCGTCAGTGCAAGGAGCACAAGCATTGCCAGTGGATAGCCCAGGTTTCGTTGCCATGGGGATGCTTTCCGACGCATCTCTGTGTGTGTGTGTGTGTGTGGGGGGGGGGGGACGACGACAGAAAACCAACAACAAACAATAAGGATAGCGCAAAAATGGACACGAACACTTATCACTGTGGGAGTAACTTCGCAGGGAGCAGCTTCCTTGTTAATCTTACCCAGGGCAGCACGCTTGCTCTGAATTGTTTGATACTCTTTTCTTATTGCTTCCTTGTCCAGCTTGACCCAACATGGTGAAGTTTCACCTGCAAATCAGGCATAACGCACAAAAACTCAGTTGTCTTTAAAACAAATCTCTAGAAAATGGTAGGAGAAATTGATCTGGGATACAAACTTACATTTCATTTTCCTCGAGAGCGAGTGTTCCTCAAACATGGTGCAGCTTAGTGTATCTTCAACATCCTCCAGAAGCTGCATCAGACAGACAGGATCAGTCGGTGAGAAAATTGTGTTTTGAGGAAGGGGGAAAAAAAAAAAAAAAAAGAAGAAAAAAAAAACCACACATACAACTGTATGCATTCGATCAAATGTAATACACACTTTCATGCCAAACCTGATCAAAATTCAATCTAAGTGATCTAATACTTTGCTGTGATCAGGTAACAGTGTTTCCTTCTCCTGCTGAAGTTCCTTAATAGGCAATGTAAAAATAACATGCGGCACTAAAGGTATTTTTAAAAAGTGTACACTATCTCTATACAATGTGTGCTAAATACTTACAGCGGAACACATTTTCAAAGACTTTAGAAAGCAGCCATAGAAACCCCAAAGAGTTCTTACTAAGAATTAGGACTGATTTTTTTTTAAAGCAATTTCAACTCAACCCACAATCTATCTGGATTTCTTTTTTTTCCCCCAGCTGTGAGCTGAGTTTCCATTTTGTTCTTGCACTGATTTAATCAACAATACAGGTCAAGTTGTAGAATATGCATAAAGTTTCCTTTTAATGTCACTGTTTGGGTGTGATGTGGGCTGCTGACTTTAATCTTGCTGTGTTTTTCTTCTCTTTTTTTCAAAACTCAGTCTGTGACTCACCCGTGGTTTGACTAGCAGGCTGCCAGTGACACTGAACATTCGAGACAGCCCAAAGGGGGTGCACACTAAGGAGAGAAAAAACTAAATATCATCTGCAAGACTGGCACATAATAGTTTAAAACAACTTCATTACCTTTGATTAAGATATACTCACACAAAAGCAGCATCACTCCAAACAAAGAGATGCCCGAGTACAGGTAGGGAATGTAATACTCCCATAGGTCTGAAATTCAAATTAAAACATCATAGGCATAAATATGAAAACCTTTGTAAACTACTTGTCAAGTCCATATGGAATTGATAGATATAATGAAAATGACTCACCATAGAGGCTCTTTCGAGCTATGTTGTCATGGAGGAGGGCTGACGCCACCCACACAATACCCAGCACAAGCAGCGCTAACAGCAACAGCAGCACAACTGCTTCATATACTCGTGCCATTACTCCCTGTACACCCACAGAAGACATCTGATGATGAGCTCAAATGCAGTTGGCTTGAAATTAAGTATTTGTTAAATTACTTTTGAAGTCTAGAGCCAATAAGAAAACTGGTACCTTTTTGGACCCTACAAATCCCTCAGATTCAGTGAAGAAATAGGCAAAGGGCATGAGGAAGACCAGGGACAAATTGGAGAAAAGAAAGACAAGGTTCCACAGGCCTGACAAGAGATAGACACATTGTTGTTGTATTTTTTGTGCCAACATTCATTATTGTTAAAACTGCTATAAAAATCTTTAGCAGTACCACAGTCAGCCACTGAGAGGCACAACCCTCACACAAGTGTTTATACAGTCATGCAACAATTAAAATATACTATGAAAATAATGTGAAAAGCCAAGATTTACCTAAATGACACTACATACATGATTTTACTCTGGACTTTATATTAATTAAATTCATTAAATATTATTAAATTCAATGCCTTCAGCAGAGAAGGAAACACCATTCAATGACATAAAATCAGTGTTTTTATGTCAGCAGAAGTGGAAAGCTTTTCTGAAGTAAACAGCAGCAGCTGAAAAACAGCTGGGCTTATTTTCAAAACCTAGCCATTCACGACAAGAGGTCAGATCTATTCTATCAATAATAATTATCTATTTGGACACAAGCCTGTGCAATGCTGATTTTAGGTCATCTCTCAAACAGCAATAGTCTGTGCTGTTAGTGCGCTTTAGTGTTGTCAAGTAATAAAATCAAGCCGTACCGTGTATAAGAGAGCCATTTAGCCACTGCATGTAGTAGCTCTGTGGGAAGGTGAGCAGCACCTCATTAGACAGAATGGAGATGGGGAGAAGTAGCACAGCACACACTGCAACTGACAGGGTGAACGTACACAACCACAGCCTGGGAAAAGGAGACAAGATGATTTATGAGTAAAGTCGCTTGTGTGTTTGTGTTTAGCCTGACTAACACATTAAACTCTGTGTAAAACTGACACAACCAGGAATGACAGTGCCAACGTGAAGGAGCAAAGTGCAAAGTGACCAAAGTCTAACCTCTGCCAAAAACCATATTAACACATAGGCACATACATGAGACAAGGCAATAAATCTGCAAACAGATGATCTCTGGTCAATGCATGTCACACTGATATCTGTGCAATCATTCACAGTGACATTTAAAGTGAGAAAGCAGATTGCTGTTGACTAGTTAATCATTACAGGTTTTCACTTACGCAATTTTATTGACGGTGGCGTCTTCAATATCCTCTAAAACAAAGGAAAAATATAAAGTGTGTTATTATTTTTATTATAGTAAAACAGACCAAGTTGCATTTATTAATCTTATATTGAGTTTACCCCGACATTTCTAAAGAAACAATGGCTTGCTCCTATTTACTGATGCTTAAAGATGTGTTTTCCTGAATCGGTTAAAGGATGTAAGGAGCAGCATGTGACTGTAGTGTACACATTTTCTATGAGTATGTAGAAGAGAGCTGTAATACAGGAGGAAGATTATGTGAGGACAGGAAAAGCAAAGGTCTTCCTGGGCTCAAAAAGAGGTGCAAGTGAAGGGTAAGCATGTTCAGAACATTTTGTTCATGCTGAACAACGAAGCAGGTAAAAAAAGAAAATAAAAAAATTCACAGTTCTTTATTTTAAAGGGAAGTCTTAAAAAGCAAAAACCAGTTCTTGGTTATTCACTTTCGCAAATAACTGTACTGTGGAATTGCACAACTGTCATCTGGCTGCAGGGCTTAACCGTGTTTCTGTTGTTGATGCACATACTTCTCACAGGTGAGTCAATACATATATTTGTTCCACATAAGAAAAACACACTAAAGAAACCCTCTATCCTATACCCAGTCACAGCAAGGCAGAGACCTGGCTATACAAACCTCCTACATCTGTTTCCAATAGAATCTACTGGACATATTATGCAACATATCCACCCAATCCCACAGCGGGCCTTTAAACATTTCTTAGTTTGAATAATTGAAACCATGGCTGCTTACAGGCAACCAAAACCAGGTAACCATTTCTGATCATTATAAACTTAGACTTCTTAAAGTCTTAAGTTCCTATGCTGTTTATCTTGCAGCGTTTTTCACCACTGTGGTGCTGCTTGAGGAGGTGAATACATGGTAAGCAACATTTTCTCTACATTTCCTGGCACTTCCTGCCAAGGCGCAAAGAGTTAGTTAGAAGAATGATTTCTGTCAAGTGCGTAAACCTGGTTAAATATGCATGAACATAAACATGGGAAATTTGCAAAGAAGAGAGACTTCATCCTCAAAGACAAGTTGCTACGCTGGGCCTGATTTTGCTTGTAAAGTGTCGCCAACATACTCTAAATTACTAAATTCCAAAACATCAACGTAATCTGTAAGCTTGTCAACATCAACAGGTCGCCCTAAAGGCAATTCTTCAGAAGCTTTTCCCCTTAAGGCAATTCTTCACAAGCTTTTGATGATAAAAAAAAAGCTTTCTTACAGTGCACTCTTTATGACAGTCATCTATCCACATCCAGGAACATTTAAACTCACCTGTGACAAAATCTGCAGTCTTCTTGAAGTGTGTAAGAATGAGGTAGCACACCATGTAAAGGCACGTAAACAGGAGTATGCATATCTGGAAAAGAGAAACAGAGGAATCTCGTCATTTCTGCCGAAACTTATCATTAAGATTCATCTAAAAACAGAGAATACATGTTCCTGCTCAATACCTGTATGAGGAACATATAACCTTGTCAATAGTTTTTCCAAATAATGCTGATGCAGAATGCATTTAAAGGTTTGCATCAAATCTTCGTTTCTGTGAAACCTGGCAGGTCTTAAATGTTAAGAGGAAATGCACCAGAAAAAGAGAAAATGAAAGATGATGGAGGCTAAATAAAATAAACAAAGAGTTGAGGTTAAAAATGCTAAAGGCATTCTTCTCATATGGCTAGGCTGATAAGACAGACCGAGTCAAAAGATTAACCCTTTATTACAGAAAAGAGAATGGGGTCATAGTGAGACAGTGAATTAAGGGGGAGTCGAGGAAAAAGTACTTAGTACTAGTAGACATAAGGCAGCCTGTAAGAGGACACATGCTGACAGATTATTTCAATTTTAGGTTAGACCTATATTCAGTCAGCAATCTGTTGTCTAACAGTGTTCACCATTTCATCTTCAAGATTTGACCAAAACTCTTCATTCTCATTTAACACTAAACACAAGTTGTAAAAACAGACACATTTTTGACAATTATTTCTTTTCACTTTCAAAATAGAAATTAATTCACCCACTCTAGCAGACTAGACAACATGGAAATATCTGCAAAACATTAATCAGACAAGCATTCAATATAACCTAAGCTGTTTAGTAAATATGCATATTAAGAACCTTGTAAGCAAATTCTAGGATACAAATAGGAAAAGTGGTTTAATATAAAATTTCAAATTAATTCTATACAATGGTAATAACCTAATCTTTAAAAGCAAGTTGCATTGCAAGTGATAAACAAGGGATACACTGAACTATCCATGATGCAGAACAAAATGACTGACTCTACAATATTGAATTGGAAAAAAAGAAAATGAATAAAAACAGTATTTCATTTTACTGCAACATATACTAAGGTCTGTCGCTACAACTGTGGCAATCCGTGTGCCCTTTAACTTGATGGTATAAAATTCTTTGACAACTACAATATAGTTGTCATGCCAACAACAAAGGACTTTATAAAAACTAGGGCTGTGACGATATGCTTTTGTCCCGATTCAATTTGATTCTGATTGATTTTTGGGTTTTTTTTGGGGTGTTTTTTTTTTGCTCGTCATCTTTCTTGATTTCAATTAGGAAAAAACAACACAGTAGCCAGACCATCATTCTGCTGCTATAATGCCCAAGAAGACAAGTAGAGATCAATAAAAACAATAAAAATTCCCAAAATTTTATAGTAGACTCATTTTTATTTATTTGGAAAAAAAAAAAAAAAAAAAAAAAAAAAAAAAGAAAGAAAAAAGATTTTTTAACTAAAAAAAACAAACAATCAATATTAAAATTGTGAAGCAAAAAAATCCGATTTTCAATTTTTTTATTTGATTTTCCCACCCCTAATAAAAACTAATCTGTTCAGTCTATGAAAGTGTTCAGTGGAATATAATTTGTTTGCTAATCCAACAATAGGAAAAACAGGGAACAAAGGAGTATTGGGTGAGAAATACTTGGAGGGGCAGAATAACACCTTGTAGTCCACGTTTGTGGAAACACGTGCTTATTAGTCTCAAGAGCTGGCAGCACAAAGCAAGCCACAGAGTTTAAAGGTTTTCAACAACCAGGAAGGAGAGGGTGTGTGTGTGTGTGTGTCAGCTCTGTTGAATACAAAGTCCCAGCAAAGCACCTTTTAAAATTCAGAGTGTAGCTTGTATGTCTTTATGCTGATGCAGGCTAAAAATCAATCCCTTTTAATTTTTTTTCTTTTCTTAAAAAATTAACCTCACACAGAGCTTCTTACCAGTCTAACATTCAGAAAAAACATGATGGTCTATGCTAGCTTGAGATCTGGTCTATCCAATTACAGGTTGTAGTGATCCTTGCCACAGAGTCCTACGTTTGTCCAACATACTGTTCTGGGATGTGTCTTTAATATCAGTATTTAATATTAGGGTGGATTTTCACCAGGATAGTCTGTTAGACTCTGTCTGATAGGGTACATAGTTCAGTTGGGGAGCAATAGTCTTCCAGACTGGGAACGCACTCATGCTGCACTTCTCAAACAAACTGGAGTTTTAAACAGTGTGTTCCCCTCTATGCCAGAGGAAGAGCTTCATATAAGCTAAATATGGAGCCCCATCAAATCCATTGATCAAAATTCTATCAGAACTTTTTTTTTATTTTTTAGATTTTTTTATATAACTGCTTTACCCATGATGCCGAGCACTGGAACTCACAATGTACTTTGCTTCTTAGTCTGCTTGCTGTATTTAGTCTGCTTAAAAATGGACAAAGACCTACATTTAGTGGCGGACCCCAACAGAACCGGACTTTCCAAGCAAACAAACTAGAATTCGAGGCTGGTGTGAATGTACTATTAAACGTTTTCACTCCAGTCTATTTCATCACTACCTTCTCATAGATCACTCCATACTTCAGGAGATGAAAGTGGCTCACGCTTACTTGTAGTCTGGCCTCAGTCCATCAACAGATAAAGTAGGATTGCTGAGAGATCATGTTTTTCTTTTGTGCAATTCTGATCCTATGCCCTTTCCTGTCACTGCATACACCAGCTGCCTTTACAAAGTATTGTCACTTGCAGTACTATGTAGTCCCATTCTATCAATCTGTATATCTGGTGCAGCATTATCAAACTACACATAACTACTAAATCTTTTTAACCTGTGTCTTTTTTTAAATAAATTATTATTAATGAACATTTACCAGGGCCCTACACGTTTTGATTCATCCTGATGCTGGGTTTTCCATTTCTCCACTGCATCTTAATATGACCCTTTATTCTACTAGACATTGATCCCTTCTGATCCCTTTAGGCTCATGTTGCAGGCTAAAGGCGTGTACTCTGCACACTGTTTACCCCATCTCACACAGCCAATTTCTTTCATGTAAATTATGATATTTTTTGCCAGTTTCTGTCAGCTATAAAGCTTCAGCTTAGACAGGTATTTGGCAGCAATTAGGTGTTCCCAGAGTATAGGTGTATTTTTGTTCCCTCAGTTGATTATGAGTGTTTTTTTTCACATCACCCTTTGGGCTGGGTTCCAATCTGCAAAATAACATGTACCATTTGCCCAATGTGTAAATTCTGATTAAAACATGGAGTGTTATTGTTTTAGTCACAAAATGTATAGTCAGTTCAGTCTGATCAGCATTTGTAAAATAGTTTTGGACTCATAGAAAACTGGCATCAAACGAAGTGGGGTTTGCCACTGAAATGGAGGGGAAAGCATTTGCCTGTGGGAAGAGGTAGTACCAAAACAAAGGAAGCATGGATCTTTCAGACTGAAAATAACAATTGAAGAAAAAAAGTTAATAATAATATCTTTTTGCTCTTGGTTCTGGCTGTTGTAGTCTGCAAAGTTCAATAGTGAATAATCAAGTACACAAGATGTATGTTGACTAAAACCTTGTACATAATCTTTACTATCAATAGTACCTACCCAAATGTACAAGTTACCTATATGTCGCATACACTGATAACACTTCCATAATATCACGCTATTTCTTTATTCACTTAGTTCTCACACATTTCTAATGAGTGTGAATTCCTAAAGACAGCAACTATGAAAATGACATGTTTAAAGGAAAATATCATTATAATTATTTATCTTATGTAAGTTACCTCTTTAAATATGCATAGCCGTTTATTTAAAGAGGCTCATGGTAGAATTCTTTGTCAAGAATAAAATTTCTTTTTACTTTATTTATTGTTTTTGCCACCTAAAACCTGAGTCTGATTGACCATATATTGTATTTCCGATATATTTATCAGTTTAAAAAAAAAAAAAACTATTCAATCGTATGCTCGGCTTAACACTATGAGATGCTTGGGCAGCTGACCAGCTAGAGGTATACTGTTAAGCTGGACACTGGAAGCTCACCAGTAGCTAATAGCATTATGTCCTAAGGTGAAAGGGTTACTGAAAAAATAAGAGCACTACAATTCATAAAGGTATCTGATTTAGTTATTCAAGCAAAGTTGACTGTTCACAACGACATTACCAAAAATTCATTTCTCCCACTTAAAGATTTGTTTAGCTATTTTCAAGCATTCCTCTTCGTTGCTCCAGTGATAAATTGTGAAAACGAACAACAAAAAAAGTTATAAAAATTCCTTTAAAGTGTAAACAATTGTCACCTAATACATCCAGCCAAGCTCGCTGTCTTTGTGCGGTGTTAATGTGTTAAAAATTCAATATATCCTTGCTCCAACACACTTGATTCAGATTTATGAGCCACTCTGCAGAACTTCATCGACTACTGGATCCATTTAATTTGAGTCCGATGTGTTGGAGCAGAGATAGATTAAAAACCTGCAGGTCTGTAGCCCTCATGGCACTGAATTGATCAGCCCTGATTTAGTAATCTGTTGTTATTATTATTGTCTGTATTAATATCGCTCTTCTGTCACTGCAATATTACATCAATTTGGGGTCAAACGTACAGATTAAGAATAAAGTCAGTCAGAACAAAATGTCAGGTCAGAACTGATGCTAAAAAACGTGCTGTTGACATTGCCCTACAAGATAAACTATATCAGCAATATCTTCAATCACGGTAGAGAAGTAGCCTGTGAGATCTGGGTGTTCTTTTTGGGGTTAAAGATCAGAATTAAATGCCTTGCTGTAACCGAACAGATCATTCTGCAAAGTCTGAAGTTCAACGGGGATGCAGCTTTAAACAGAACCGAGGCAAGCCCGAAAAAGGTCATATATTTCATTCAAAGTTACGTATAAGAAAGAAAATACTTCTTGGTTGGTACTCAGCTGCATTCATGCACTGTAAACTAAAAGTGTGAACACCGTAGGAGACGTTGTGCGGTTAAACATTGCAATAGTCCGCAACAAACACGTTGTTAAAGTAACAAAATTCGCCTGCGTGGGATTAAGCTGCATGCTGCATTGTTTGTGGCGACCCCCTTATTTACATATCAACCAACGGCAGCGTTAGCACAGATTTACTTACTATAGTCTCGCGGACGCGGTTGTGGAAAAGTTGCTCTCTAACCGACACGTCGTCCGTTTCCATTCTGCGAAACCATACCAGTGTCCCCAGTCTTCAAAACACTGCGAGGGCGAAGTTGTTTAAAATGTTAAAAGCCTGAGCATCTTCTCCGAACTGCGACAGAAATTAGCTTTCGCTTCGCAGGTCTGAGTTTAAATTGCTAACCTGCTGCTACACTGATGAAAACCAGGCAAGGAGGGGTCTCAAGGGGCGGAGCTTGGCTGTCAATCATCATTAGTTACCAATGGTGCAAGTGTTTCTGTGGGAGATGTGCTCTTAAACTGGGTATATGGGATTTTTTCACTTCTAAATACTGGGAAATTATAACAAACTTGTTAGTTAAATAGCACAGATAGATAGATAGATAGATAGATAGATAGATAGATAGATAGATAGATAGATAGATAGAGTTAAGAAAGTTTATACTCTTTACTGTTTTTACTTATTGTATGCTGCATACAAAGAACTACCAAACTTATCAGTTTAAATGATCCTGTTGAGGCACATTGTATATTGAGGCTGGTGAGTAGTTTTATTGTCATGACCAAAGTCCAACTGTTGCAACAATATGCACCAACTTTAACAGTGGAAAGCACTAGAAAGGATTTCTCGGGATTTGGATTTGGAATAAAAGGACTAAGTAAGTAATTCAGTCTTTACTTCTACAAAGCCACATATTGAATGGATTACAAAAGTAAATGACTTGAGTTTGGTGTTATCTGTTTTAATTTAAGCAAGCACCATTCGATATGATTTGTGATAAAAGAACAGCAACAACAACAACAACAACAAAAAAAAAAACTAATCAAAACACTGTTTTTGGGAATGAGTCAAGTGTAATGTCTACCATGACATGAGCTAAAATAAATCCCTCTTATATAATATATTATTTAACCAGAGAAGTGGATGGCAGAGATTAAAAGTCCCGTTTAGTGTCCTTGCATGATAAGAGTAGCTGACAAATCATGGAGGGAACACATAGCATACCATAGCCTTTTCAGTTAAATTTTCTGAGATATCTGAAAATAGATGCAATTAGGGTTAAAAAAAAAAAAAAAAAAAAAGATAGACACAATTCAAAGATGTAATCAAAGCATGACAAACATCAATTCTTCAAATATAACATGACAGAAGCACAGACTATGTACTATACATATTTAACCAGATAAATTAATCTAAAAATCTCACATTTGAACCTTTTGACTAAGATTTTGACAAACATTTTTATCTTTCTCAGCTGCAGCGTATTTATGAAGGATGATGACTCACCAGTACAGAAAGTGATCCACTGAAGCTACAGGATGGTAAAAAGTGTACTGGTGGCTTATGCCCTGTGGGCAGTAGGTGGACCTTTGGGCCTTCACCATCTCTATTTAGGAAGAGACAGCCATGCGCTGTTATGGATGCTTACCCTGGGAGGATTTGGGTTTGGCTGGGTGAGGGAGGTCATCCGTATTCCAGCATATGTCAGTGAAGCCAACAAAGATGAAAAGAAAGAAAGAAAAAACCCTCACAACATGGTCATCCCACCCGTTAGCCCTGTGCGATTTGCTGGACAGGTGTGTGTTGGGATCTACTTTGGCACAGTGGCTCTCATCGGACTTAACTCCCTCAGTTTTTTCTACTTAATTGTTCTCCCTTTAAGTGTGGGTGCAGGGGTACATCTGGTGTCCAATGTTGGTCAACAGACCTCAGATCTTCAAAAAACTTTGACTGCTTGTCTCGTAACGTCACCAATCTTTTACGGCAGCACCCTGTCTCCCCTTCCCATAAGCTTGGCTGCAAGTGTCACTGCTTCACAGAACCGCAGTTACAAACCTCCTCAAACACCTGGAAGCACCCAGAAATTAGGTGAGTTAATAATATCATCTAAAACCTTTTGCATGTTGATAACATAACTTCTCTGTACATTTTCAAAGTCTCACTAAGATTACACTTTCCCCTCTTTTAATTCAGGTCCACGGCTTTACAGACTTGGTCTGGCCTGGCTGGCCTTCTCTGCTCCAATAGGTTACTGTATTTTCCATAACACCACAGCCACACTGTATTACCTGTCTGACTCTATAGCAGCACTACTGGATATGTTTTGGTTTCTGCCTTGGCTCAGAAGTGTTTTGGAGTACATTCTTTTAATGCCATATCGTATCTTGTGTGCGCTTACTGGAGGGGGGTACCAGGAAGAGGCTTGGAGGAAGATACTGGAAATATTGCTGAAAGAATACACAGACAGAGAAAAAGAGGCACTGCAGGTCAGCAGAATATGATTTATGAGTTAAAATATTCCTATCATGTCCCCTCTAGATCCTGTAGCCATGAACGTTATAACTTGTATATCTGGATATGTTTGTGCTGCAGGTGTTGTCACTGGAGGCAGAGGCCTCTCTGGAAGAGATAAGCCGAAATTATAGGGAGCTGGCCAAGGCATGGCATCCAGACCACAACCCAAGTAAGGATGCTGAAGCAATGTTCATGAAGATCCAGGATGCTTATGAAGTCCTTCTGCGGTGGCACAGGCCCCGTCGATTCAAATAAAAAGCTTGGATTCAACACTGACGGGCCTGTATTGTTTTTAAGTTGGAATTTTATACTGTCTTTGAAAACAATAATGAATCACATGCACAACGATTTGCACAATGTTTCTGTAATTACCTGTTAATTACATATTTGTGGTTGAAGATAATCGTAAAACTGTTTGTGTGAAACGGCAACCTGCTGCCACCTTGTGGTGCCTTGAATGTGGTGTTAGAATAAACTAATGGCAACAAACGTAACCTGTTGTTTATGTCTATCTATCTATCTATCTATCTATCTATCTATCTATCTATCTATCTATCTATCTATCTATCTATCTATCTATCTATCTGTCTGTCTATCTATCTATCTATCTATCTATCTATCTATCTATCTATCTATACCTGCGTGAGTGGGAGAATCCTATTAACCCAATAATCTATTCATAGACTATACCCGCATATTCACAATGTACAAGACAAAATAGTGAATTACTGATGAGACGGTACAGACTTGTATGCCGGGCTGTAGACATTTTTTGAAGCATTTATGCTAATCCGTGTTTACCCCCCCCCCCCCCCCCCCACACACACACACACACACACACACACACTTGTCATATATCGATGCATTCGACGATCACCAGATCAAGAGCTCTGCAGTGCAATTATTCGGTCTGTATCCCAGCATGGGCCCGGAAGTTCTTCGGGATTCCCAGGTAGAAAAAAAAGAGACGGGGGGGAGAGAGAGAGAAAAATCCGGGAGATGCTGTCGTCGCTTGGGAAAACAAACAGCTATCCAGACAATTAAAACGGAAAGCACCGATCGGTCGCCAGGTAGGGAGGAGGCTTGTGGACGTCGCCGCGGCACTCGGTAAGACCATCCATCGGTATTGATTTGGAGATACGGCATGTTTTTGAATAGTTGGTAGGGTGAATGCCATTTGTCGTGTGGTCGGGTGCCATAGCAACGGCTCGTGAGAAACATTGCACAGCCCAGGCCAGTTTGACGTGCTCAGTGTTGGATGACAGCTGCGTTCATGCGGACAATTCCGACAATCGCAACTCCTGCAACAAATTGCCGCCGTGTCTCGCCGCTGTCTGGACCGTCTATGAGCCGATTGCTGTCATAGCGGACCAAATCCAGCGAGCAGCTAAAACAAGTCGCCGCGGAGAGGCACGATAATGATTTGGAAACACATTTGATTGAAGGCACAGTCGACCTTCTGGGGTCAGAAATGATTGTCAAGATCAGGTTGGCGCTGGTGCGTGTGCATTGGATAAATATATTATTAATTTATTTATTTAATCGCCGTGCCCTGATATGACTGTCGCGTCTCCTGCATTCAGCGCCTGTTGCTTCCCATTCGCGGCCAATGCCAGGATATTAATTTTCCCTGAGATGTGTTTTCTCCGCCCCCTGCTCGCTCCAAAGTCCCTTGTGTCCACTGTTATCATCCATTTGAGCAGAAGGTGTAACCTTGTACATCTTCATCTATTGCAGTTCTTAACGCGAAAGCTGTCACTGCTTTTATAGGCTACAAAGAAAACATAGACAATTGTGGGCTATGTCCAAAGACAATGTAAGTGAGCAGTGTGTGGTCTGGTCATGGTTTGTCAACAAATCTTACTTTGTCTGCAACTGAATAAACTTTGATGTAACCTATACAATATTTTACCTTCTATTATTATCAGAGGTGAACAAAGAAGAACAAATGATAGATAATAATAATTTAAAAAATTTTTTTTTAAACACCAGCAATACATTGACCACCAAATGCAGCCAATAATGGAATGGAATGGAATAGAATAGAATAGAATAGAATAGAATAGAATAGAATAGAATAGAATACAAGCTGTCTTAAATCTTAGAAGGAGACCATGCTTTGTGGTTGTGTTGTAACTCCTCCTTCAACACCCTTGGCAATTAGTTTCTATAAATGTGAAGCTTCTCTTTTCATTTGCTGACACAATAGAGAAGAATCTACAGGACACAGAAATAGCAAGGCAGAAGCAGAATTTTTGTAACTAGTTTATTACTACATCGTAAGTTCGTTAGTTCCATAGAACCTTAAGCATGGAAAACTGCTTTAACCTTGTTGTAACTACTACTTTTTATTGAACGGACATGCATATATATATATATATATATATATAGATATAGATATATATATATATCTATATATATCTATATATATATATATATATATATATATATATATATATATATATATATATATATATATATATATATATATATATATGTATGTATATATGCATGTCCGTGCCATTTAACTAACAAGTTTGTTGTAATTTGTTGTAATTTTATGATTTCTGAATTATCAAAAAAGTTAACACAGTAATATTTGTTATGTCTATAAAATTAATTTCTACAGGCATCTGGTGAGAGAATGAATGCTGATGACTGCAATGGACGTTCATATGCGCAAGGTAGATTTCTATTTAAAGTAAATGCAACTGTACATATATGTGTGTGCTCTCTTCAGACTTTAATGTTTACTTTAATAAAATGGGTATATTTATGTTTCAGGTAATGGAGGAGAGTTATCAGCTGAGCAGGACTTTTATAGCGGGTTACAGGGCCCCTCCACTCGATCTCCTAACAGTACGCAGTCCTCACCACACCGCTCCCTCAGTGGTTAGCTGACATTCATTTGATCTGTATTGAATACTCATTTGTTTCACACGTGAAATTAAATGTGCTTTGTTCTTTTTTTTTCTTTATTCCTGATCTATCAAGCAAACTCCATCAAGGTTGAGCTGTGCAGTGATGATGAGTCATCAGGTGCTGCACAGCCAGAGAACAAAGAGGCAATGAGGGCTGATGGAGGGAAAGATGAGAGAGGGGACCGTATGGAAGAAAGGGGCGCAGAATTTCCTGGAGCTGGAAGGAACAAAGTTCATATTTACAATGAGATGGCTGCTCCTAATTCCCCCTCACCGGGACCTATCCGGCTGCCCAATGGGAAGCTGCAGTGTGAGGTTTGTGGAATGATCTGCATTGGACCCAATGTCCTGATGGTCCATAAGCGTAGCCATACAGGTAAGAGCAAACCAGCAATGGCAGTGGTCATGTTAACAGAGAAATGGGTATTAACATACTCAACATAAATAAAGAAAAATCTAAATGAAAAGGATTTTACTCTAGAATGTTCTATAATCTACATGTCTGTAGGTGAGCGCCCGTTTCAGTGTAACCAGTGTGGAGCTTCCTTTACCCAGAAAGGGAACTTGTTGCGCCACATCAAGTTGCACTCAGGAGAGAAACCTTTCAAGTGTCCCATTTGTAATTATGCTTGCCGCCGGAGAGATGCCCTGGCTGGACATCTACGCACACATGCAGGTAAATCAGGAAGTTTCTAGCTTTCAGAACTACTCTAATAACTATTTGAACCACATTTCTGTGTTTGTTCTGGATAGATATCCACCTTATCTGAAAAGCCTCATGACTATCAGGTGCTACATCCACATACAAAAGTTTTGGTGCTCACATATGCTCTCAGGTTGGCTGGCACTGGGAGTAACAGCTCGAATCAGCCGGTTACAGTTGATAGTGTCTTGGCTTTAAGTGCAGTGTAACTTTACGTAACACTTAGAAAATATATTCAGTGAAGACTTTTTTTTATGCAAGGAGTCATGTAGCTAGTATATTTAATTGATGTTGTAAGAAAACCAAACAAATCCATGCCGTCACTCAAAATATAGAGTGAAACAAAGGTGAAAGGAATAATGAGGAGAGTAATTAAAAAAGTCAATTCCCCTTTCTGTAAAGCTCAGAGGAAATAGCTCTTCATTATGAGAATTTTCAGTAAAAAAAAAAAAAAAAAAAAAAAAAGACAAATATGTGACATTTAGGTGTTTGTAAAAACAGGAAACCCTGCTGGTGTGCTTTCAATTTTTGAGCACACGTATGTGAACAACAGGTGCTCACATGAAATATCAGTACAGTAGGGCTTGGTGGATGTGTTCGGGTCTCAGGTTTATTTTCAAAGAAAAGATTATCACGAACTGGATTTCGGCGAAATGACGTCACTGTTTCCGACAGCTCGCTAATGTGGAACGTTGTGGTAAAGCATTAGGCGTTATTCTGTCGTCACTATCAAGCAACAGATTAATTTCAGTAATTCCCAAACAAGGGGGAAATCCATTATTTCAAACCTTATCAACAATGTTGTTTTGTTTTTGTTTTTTTTTTTCTAAAAGAGAAAGTCCCCTTTGACAAACAAACAAACAAACATTAGTTGACTTTTTTATGCACAAAGGAAAAATTTGTCAAATTTTTCATTAACAGTGTCCTTGAAATAGAGGACTTTATGTCAATTTATGAAGACATTGATTAATATTTTTCCCCTCTGAATGCCAGTTACTTCTCCAACTGTGGGAAAACCTTTCAAGTGCAACTACTGCAGTCGCAGCTACAAGCAACAAAACACACTGGAGGAACATCTGGAGCGCTGCCACAGTTATCTGAAGACTCTGGACCCCCAAACTGATGTCAGTTCGCAGACAGCACAAGGTAAAAACAAAATCAGGAGTTCATACATCAACAAATAGAGCAAGTCAATTGTCACTGCAACAACATTTTATCGGGGTTGTCTGTTTAGGTGAAGAGTCGGTCAACATGGAGACGGTTACTAAACCTGTACTGCAGCCATCTAATGAGAAAATCCAATTGGTGGATAGACTGTCTCTTAGCATAACCAAGCGTAAGAGGTCAACACCACAGAAGTTTTTAGGTGAGTTTCTTTTCTTTCTCGTTTAAACAATTGTTTTATTTTGAAGAAAGAAATTCATTTAACCTAATAGGTTTTTCCATGTCAGCCAGCATTATCTTATCTTATCTTATCTTATCTTATCTTATCTTATCTTATCTTATCTTATCTTATCTTATCTTATCTTATCTTGTCTTGTCTTGTCTTGTCTTGTCTTGTCTTGTCTTGTCTTGTCTTACTTGTCCTTTTTGTAGGTGAGAAGCACATGCACCTTGATCCACCTGAAGCACCTTATGAACTATCCTCTGGCTCTGAGAAGGAAGGGGACCTCATGAGTTCCCATTCTGCTCGGGACCTGACTGGACTTGTTGGCTCACAGCTCCATTACAACAGGGGTAAGGGTGAGAACCACGGGTCGCCCACACTGTCTCAGCTACATCCTGGTTTTGTGGCAGAGTTTCGCACAGTTGTGGGCTCCATTGACGGTAACATGACTCCTCAGGGCCCCCGAGCCCATGGTGGAGGCAGACTAGCAACGATGTCTCTTGGCCTGCCAGGTCGGGAGTTAGGAGAGGGCCGTGATGACCAGCCCTCAGCAAACAGCCACACCACCTCACCCAATGGCTGCCCTGACTCTACGGACACAGAGAGCACAGCAGAAGAGCAGAGCACAAGGGCTACAGTCCCTACAAGTACCTCCAACAACAACCACCACCTCCTCTACCAAACCCCAGCACTGCCCCGCAACCATCCCACTTCCAGTCCCAGCCAGGCCAAAGACTTAGATGCTGAGTGGGAGAGAGGGGGGCCAGTTGCCCCATCTGCAGTAAAAAGAAGTCCTGGCTTACCTCTTTCATCCAGGGACAATTTACAAGTGTTAGACAGGTCTGGCAGGCCTGTGCGCTCCTTCCACTGCAGGCACTGCCGCATCATATTTCTGGACCATGTCATGTTCACCATCCACATGGGCTGTCACGGCTTCCGCCAACCATTTGAGTGTAACATCTGTGGCCACCCCAGCCAGGACCGCTACGAGTTCTCATCTCACATCAGCCGTGGAGAGCACCAGGTGGGCTGAGGGCAGGAGATGCTTGAGGAGAGGCAACTGTTGTTCTCTAAAATTTTGGGCTCATGTTTGTTCTGCACCAGATCCTTCGCTTTAAATCCTGAGTATAAATAAGAAGAATTTTCATTTTATTGTGAGAAATATACTTTACAAAGGTAAACGTGAGTTAAAACCTTTTCAATGCACCAAGTACAGTTTAGTGGAGGCAAATTATGTTCTATGATTGATTGTAGTCCTGTATCAAATTCTACGGCAAAACTATAGATTTTGCTTTAAAAGTGCCTTCTTTGAGGATTTCCTCTTAAACAAATAGGGGAGAACTGGTGCTCAAAAGTCTTGACTAACCTTCTTTTCCTAAGAGATTTTTTCAGTAGTTATCACATTTAGGACATCATGTTAACATGCAGTTCTGGGATTAACATAAATTCTAAAGATTGCTTAGTGTGCACTAAGAGCTTTACTTTTGTGGCTGAGTAGGGTATTTTGTGTAGTGTGTCAGGTAAGCTTAATATGCACTGAGAGCTTTGTGCCTCTGGTTGTTGGAGGAGCTTTTGTTGCAGACGAAGCACAGACATGGATTGCCTTAAGTCCTACAGTAATACACTATTGTAGGAATACACATTGTTTACAGCATGGTTTAAAAGTGTGTGAAGTCCACTCTGAGGAGGGAATATTCAGGATGACAGAAAATCATTGAGAAAATATGGGCGAAACGGAAGTTTAGGGCTCACATCTAAAATATATTTTTGGATTTTTCTTAGAATACTGGTGCAGATCAGACCATGAGCCATGCCGTAAAAGCCTCATTGAATTGGCCCAGGTGCTGTACCTCTCTGCAGGATTGCACTTTTAAGGTTCCCTGCTTATATATGAACATTTTTGCTGAAGCACTTCATGGCTTTATGAAATTTATTTCTGTGATTGTTCTACTGCACTGATAAAATGGCATAATAGTCACAATGACGGACCATCTGATCTGCAACACGGAGCCAGCTGTCTGCAGTGTCCCAGAATGCTGCACTGGTTCTGCTGTCTGCACTCAAGTTTGCAGCAATGTGTGACTGAGAGTTAAATGTTAGTTCAGCTAAAACAATTATTTTGTGATTTTTTACACTCAGCTGGTGGGGCTGAGCTTTTAAACAAGTTTCATGACATAAGTGGTTTAGGAAATTATTTAAAAAATACTTAATAACAAATCAGTTTGATTCTGTTCATTTATCACTTGTGGTGATCTATTTAGTGTTGTTTGTTTCAGCCTTGGTGTATTTAATCAGCTATATTCCAAATCTTATCCAGCATATTCCTCAAGTCCATGAAATGTTACCTCCTGCTTCTTTATAGCACCCAAATACCTTATTGCTACAGTTTGGTGAGTTATTTGATAATGTTAATATTGGGAACATGAATGAGACCAAACTCAGTATTCTTACTTGTTATTGTGGATTTGCTGCTTCATAGTTTAACTTAATTTCTTTACTTAATAGCAAGCAAAATGTACTTGAACTGTTTGGAAAAAAATCTAAAAATGCACTTGGTTTTGATAAGTAAAGAGCTGTATGTGTATGAAAGAGTGTGTGTGTGTGTGTGTGTGTGTGTGTGTGTGTGTGTGAATGGAACATAGCATGTGTGCTTGTCATTTTCTGCTTTAACCTGATTTGTGAATTATTTTTGAAATGTGAAGTAATTTTAAGAAGTGAAAATGAGGCATGGGTTTTAGTCTCCTTGTGTGGACTCACTGTTTTAAAATATTTTGTGAATAATGTAACATGACAAAACACTTTACCTCAGAGTTCAAAATGTACAACTGCCTCATTAGTTTAAAAAGGTCATGTTGCTTTTCAATATGTTCTTGCAGTTACAAATGTGTGCCCCTTGATATTTTCAAGACTTTTTACTGTCAATAAAGTTACATTTATTGATAACGCAATTGTCTATGACGTTGTTTATTGTTATGTGTAATTTAAGGCAAAAATTTCTTCAGGCAATAGCAAAAGAAAAAGACGGAAGTAGAGGTTATAAGTGTAGTGGATCTAAAAACTTGCAGGATGCTGATCTAAACAGTTACTTTTAAATGCACGAACTTTCAAGTAGAAATTAGTTTAAATGCTTCCAGTTTAGCTTTTTTACTCATCTACATCCATCAATTAATGCTCAGTTAGATGTTGGAAGCTGTATCATAAAAACATTTTAAAAAGAAAAATTGAACAATTTGATAATGGATGTGCCACAACAAGGATGTTTTTTTTCCAATTTTTTTTTTTTAAATTAAGAGTAAAATAATCTTTAAAGAGCTGATAGTTCCATTTTTTGGGATTATAGAATAAAGAAAAATTACATTTATATACAGTTCATGAAAAACAAATAACTCAAATGATTTACAAGTAGAACAGAAACTACTGATCAATAGTTCACTAATTCAGCACAGCCCTTTACATTTTCAGGATTAAAAAGAGAAAATGGCTGAAATATTTATCACATATTCATAACTGATCGAAATGTCAGTATTAAAATAGGATAATTTTATATTCTTCTCTGTCTTTCTCAGTTTAACTAAATTGATCCTTGTAAAAAACAAATTTTTAACTAAAACTAATTTTTAAAAACTAAAGTCACATTGGCAGCTTTGTTTATTTAACTGTGAAATGACTACATTGTATCATATAAAGCTTGTCTGAACAAATTTCCAGATAACTAGTGATTCTGGTAAGAATTTTTTTGTTCTGAGAAACTGTGAAACAGGTGTGTGGATTACTGGTAAATGAGTTTTTACATGCCTTTATGACCGGATCCGTTGACAGACCTTTGTTGTATCTGTGTCATTTTAGTTTAAGTGCAATTCAAAGTGTAGATATAAATGAAGCTATGTATTTTAATTTTAACACAAAATAATGCCACCATGTGAACAGAAATCAATTTAGATGCAAATAAATAATAAATGTGGAAAATTAAGGTTATATTACTGTTTGGTTTTTGTTTTTGTTGGGTCCTTTAACAAAGATCATTTCTGTACTTTCTTTGTTCCCTTTTAAATAGACTTGTAAATTACAGATCTACACAGAACACACATTGCCACTTAATACAACCCAGTTGAAAACAAAACAAGCAAGCACAGTGAAGCATAATAATAATAATAATACTAATGATAATAATAATAATAATAATAATAATAATAATAATAATAATAATAATAATAATAATAATAATAATAATAATAATAACAATAATACTAATAATAATAATAACAGAGTTAGTCTGACACATTTTTGTGGATTGGTAGAACATTGAATATACTTCTAACCTGCAGACAAGATGTGAACAAGAATCACAGTCAGTAGTAAAAAATTCTGCATAAATTCTTACATTACAAAAAGAGAAAAAACTACTGTGAAGCTATAAGATCATTCCTGCTAAATGTCTTGGCACTACTTAAAAACATTGCTCTTTTTGTAAGCACGGGGCTTTAAGAAGACTACTTAAAAGAAATGATGTGCTGAGAGTTCCTGTGTGTATGGAGACTTTTAGCTGTGAAATTTACACAGAACTGCCTGCTTTCTTAAACAGGAAGCTTTTAAATGGCATGCTGTGCTGATTGATTCATGTAGACTTATTTGGCATCTATTGTCTGATTTACAACTCATTAAAGCTGTTCATGTATAATTGCACTGTTTAGGCCCAGCTTTCCCCTTTCCCAAATATATAAGAATAGTTGTGGATAAGTTGTAAAAATAAAAAAATTAAAAATAGTTATTTTAAGTTGTAGTTTAAACTGTCGCCAATATCTGCCTGTTGTGAGTAACCGTTCTTAATTAATTTTGATTTGACTGTTGATTAATTTTATTCCCTCCAAGGATCTGCTATTTAATTGATTGTATTTAAGAAATAAAATTGATATGTTTTCTCCTTGTAAAAACTGACCATAGTTTTAAACACTGCAATCTGACTCTGAAATCGAGGCTGCCCAGACCCAACAGCGCCTCCGTGGTACACTGGTATCTACATTTATCAGTTGCTACCTGGACCAGTGCTCACTAACCTGGATGTTGCAGTTACCGAAGGAACACATCCAGGCCCTCATGTGAGAGATTTTATGGTTACAATATCCATGGAACAGCTCCAGGAGCTATTGTCATTGCTAACAAAAAGCGTGGATTAATTACATTCAGTTTGTGTTGTCTGTCTTCGTTTTGGTCATTGCTGTTGAGATTTAAGCAAACAATTTGAAACTGGTTGCCCAGTTCTTAGATTAAACGAACGACTTACAGATTGCAATTTGAGTTTATGTCGCTAGATGGCAGTGTTGTACAATTTTCGACATGACCGCTGCACTTTGCAATTCCGATGATTGGAGAATGGCGCCCATGTTTGGGTTTGTCTTCAGACTATTAAAACCAGTGATTACTAGTGGTTCAATAGAAGTCATGGAAAGCAGCAAATGTGTAAAGCATGTAAACACACACACACTACGAAGGTTGTGGGTTAAAAACTATCGATCGGGCTGGTTGTAGTGTTCACAGAGCACCTTTTTTAAAACTCTAAGTTGGTTTTACTCTAAGTAAAATAAAAACGAACAAAAAAAAAAACAAGAAAAAAAAAACCAAACAAACAAAAAAACAAAACAAAAACACGTGCTGAATTTCCCCAAAGGCATAAAAAAATCTTGTACTTCTTTGTCATTTTTCAGTCTCGATGGACTAGGCCAGTTGTTGTGGGACTTTGAAGACGAATCCAAAGAGAGAAGAGTGAAAGCAAATCATTTCCAAACGCATGCAGTGCATGAACAGGTAAGCACTTGGTCATTTAGCCTATACTTCTTTGGACAAAACAGCATACAAGTCACCTGACTTTGGTTTGAACCCTTTCCTCCAGCACAGTCATAAAATCAAGCTGCATTCAAATTTTATTCTTTCCCATCAGATTTATGATGGAAGCTTTTTGGCTGTTAGACAGATGTGTAGCTGGTAGCCTGTTTAAATATGAACAATTATTCTATCAAGCTAACACACCCATATGTGTTTAGATGATTCAGATGCCAGAAAAAGTCATCACTGGCAGCCAAGATGTCTTCCCACATGCTTGCTGTTTACTGCAGATTTACCCTGTGTAGGCTATGAGATGCACATGGTAATAATTAATGCTCTTGTCTTGCCATTTTAATTAGACAAAGAATGTGCTTATTATTCAGCAGCTATGTCACCCAAGGACACATGCAGGTACACTCACTGTGCAGTTTTATAAAATCTTCTTTGCAAGACAATAATTTAAGCCTAGGGTTCTTTCTTTCAATTTACTTAATTTCAAAGTCATTTTCTTTACATATTTTTGCACTTTGGACATTTCATATGTCAAAAAACAATACTGAGCTGCAATGAAACTTTTTTTTTTTTTACATAGAAAAGCGTGATACGCATGGCATGTTAGCCATCCAAACCTTGTATTACGCATAACAATAAAAGGAAACAATATTAATTTGCAGGCCAGAAGGAATATTTTAAGGTGCAAAATGCGATGAAAAATTGCTGGCACATTTTTTTTTTAGTATAGCTCTGCTTCTGGAAGTGATTAGGTCTCAACGCTTGGGTGAGTACATCACAAAGAGACAAGGGCGGGTGGGAGCAACATGTTGTGTGTGTAAGTGTGAGTGGGACACTAAAAGAAAAAGCATGTGTTTTGAGAAAGAGCAAGAAAAAGAGATTGGTGCGGTTCTTTTATGCAGGCAGCTCTCTGTATGCATGTATATTGGAAGATGTGTAGCTCCTGTGGTTGGCTGTCCCCTGTGTCACTGCCTTTAAAAAACACTTGCCAAGAGAAATGTCTTCTTTACGGGCTTTGGCTGCCAGATGCTGGGGATAATGGATAAGACTGCAGAGAGAAAGATGGAGAGATGTGCTTGGCCAGCCAGCCGCGCACACATGAGCACATATTAGCTCACAAACACACATGCTTGTGGGTAGGACTCCCTGTAAAGCAGTGCATAATTCATCTTCAACCAACTGCACAACTGCCACACACACACACACACACATACACACACACACACACACACAGAAAGATTCTGCTACACATAGGGTATGTATTAGGCCAAGTTAGGTATGTCATTCCAAGTCACCGTGAATGAACACACAGTTTAGGCATGCTTTCAGAACCAAGCGTGCCTCATTTTGTGATTGTGTAGATCACACGATTGATGGGAATAGTTTATGTCTGTGTTACTGTGAGCAAACACATGGAGCACCAGTGTGTGAATGTAAGAGCAGAAGAGTCAGTGAAACAGGAATGTGTCACAGTTCCTGCAAGCCACTCAGCTCCCAAACTGCAGCAAATAAACATTCCTCCACTGCTGTGTCAGTCCTGAGTCCTCGCCCACTGTCGCTGTAAAACACTGCTTGTAATTAAAACCAAAAACTGAGCATTTCTCCTTTTGTTTAAAGCGGGATTACTAGATTTTAGAGACCTGCAATTTCTCTCTGTTGTTCCATTCCAAGACAGTAAAGATGGACAAGAACATCATTTGGGTAAATGTACTAGTTTACACATCTGTAAAATGCAAAATGCATTCAGTTATTTTGAACTGCTGCAGTTAGCAACATTTCAAATGCTACACTGTTGTATTTTAAAACACAATACCTTCTCATCTTAAGTAAGAGCTGCAGAAAGATCTATTTGGATCTATTTACAATTCAATACAGCCAAACACATATTGGTGCAATTTATCACTGCCTTGTCCATTTGATTTGAACAAATGCAGGCTTCATCCTTGCTGACAGGTGAAATTATGCACAGGCTTATGTTGTGTTACATGGGTTCCACCACAGTTTGCACTATTTCATGTGGACCTCAGAGCTGAAATGTTGCTGTGCTGTACCCATACATTGTCAGATGTCTGTAAACATATTCCGCTGCTGGTTGTCCTTGCTCAACATTTTCCCCCATCATTGCTGCTTTGTTTACAGTAGGTGTCACAGTGTTTGTGAGCATATCATCTTCCCTAAAATATATACTTGTTTAAAGTTTCACTCCAATGCCCAGGTTTCCATCCAAACCACTCAATCCTAGTGGAACCAATTCTGGCATGGTTCTTTATCTGTTTGTTGTCACTATTCTAATCCCACCAGTTTAATAACTCACAGATGTGTTGCTGTGTGTAGGAAGTATTACTTTTTCTTTTCAGATAATCGTTCTTAGCAATTAGTACTGCCTCTGCATTCCAAATCTTTTGTGTTATTGTAATCAAAGGTGTAGTGTTTATGTAAGGATTTTGTAGAAGAGGATTTTGAAGATCTTGTCTTCTTCAGTTACTGAAGCTATGTTGTGGCAATATACACATGCCGTCATTGGCCACTTTATTAGACACACCCGTTCTATCGCTTTTTAACAGAACTAGCTACTTCACCCATAACACAGCAAGGATTAGACATGTAGACATAGTCAGGGTAATATGGTTAACTTCAAACTGAGCATCAGAATGGGGAAGCAAAAGGTTGGTAAGGTTTACAGATGACAGTCCAGAAAAGAGGAACTATTCAGTGAGCTGCAGTTTTCTTGATGACAATGGCATATGTCAGAGGAGAATAGGAAGATTAACAACAGTGCTAGTAACTCATAACTATTGGTTACAACCAAGGCATACAGAGTACAATCTCTGAATGCACATATATAATCATAAAGTAACAGCAACCTACAACAGCATAAGGCCCTCCAGGTTCCCCTCCTTTCAGCAAAGCAAAATAACTGAATACAGTTCCCAAGACTCAACACAAAGAGTTAATTAGAAGACTGTAAAATGTTACCTGGCCTCAAGATTTTAGATTTCAGATTTGATATTCAGATAGTGGGATAAGAATTTTGTGTAAACAACAACTTTATAAAAAAAAAAAAAAAAAAACCAATAGAAATTAAATCTCTAATTTTAACATTTATTTTGCCAACATTTCATGTAAACAAATCCACAATTTGATGACTACAGCATACTCAAAAAGAAGATTAACTGGTGGCATGTTAGGGTATCAGGAATGGGTATTGAAGAATTGTCATTTTAAAGCCCAGGAAAATAAAGAAAAAAATTGTTGGATGTGACTATCATTTTTTTTTAAAATGCAGTGCTGAGAGAAAATGCATTTGTATACTTTGGCTTTTGGAAAATCAATTTCAATCATTACATTCCTACACTGACAATTAATGAACTGCAGCAGTTTTATAGTAAAAGCAGTTCAACACTACATGTCATATTCACCCATTCACACTCATACAGTACTTATCTGGACATATACTAAGAGCTTTCTCCTTTTTCACATATCTGTACCCCAATAGACACATCAGAGACAATGTGGGGAGAGTGTCTTGCCTAAGGACATTTAGGCATGTAGTCAGGGGAAGTCTGGGATCTTTCCATAGACATTCCAGTTGGTAGAAGACCGCTCACCCTCCTTCCATCCCAGATGTAATCCACAAATGTATCAAAAGACTATTACACAAGAAGAATATATATATATATATATATATATATATATATATATATATATATATATATATATATATATATATATATATATATATATATATGTGTATGTATATATATATATGTATATATACACGCTATGCTGAATCTCTGCTATGTATGGAGCAGCTGCATATTATTTTTTAACAAAAGAGTCCATGTTTTGGCTGCTTTCAGCAAAAACTGACATTTAGCTCAATTTGCTAAAATAGTATGTTGTTTGCACTAGTGATGCACTGTAGGATGCTAAAGCCAGTATTTGTGATGGTGTGCGGGTGCTTTGGTGTCCATGTCATATGCACATGACTTTTATAGGTGTGAAATAAATGCAAAGCCATACATTTGAATTTTGAAAAGACAGAAAGTGCAAACCATAACCATAACCAGAAGATCTTAGTTTATTTATGCAGTTTAATACCAGACTTCATACTACATGACTTATAGGTTCATAGAGACAAAGTACATTTGTTTGACTGATCTGTTGTCCAAATGCCTGCTACTGAAAGTGGTATGGTGTATCATGAATTAAAAAATCAGACAACAAACACCTTGGACTGTTGCGTAGCTCAAAGCTTCTGTTCAATTATGGATCTAAATTGTTTATTCATTTTTATAAAGTTTCCCCAATTCACTGGTAGGTAGTTTTTAATATAATAGGAATATTAGATGTGACAGTAAAAAATGTTTGTACTTGCAGCTGACAGACCCTGATTGTTATTTAAGTGTCTGAATATATCATGCAGAGAAGACCTACTCATATGTATCTAATGATGACTCTATCCATAGACACATAGCAGTAATGGATGTGAGAAATACTCATTCATAACTTTGCTTTTGGGGTTATGTTATTTGAGACACGTGTTTGCATTACTTCCAATTTTGTCATCTTTGTGTAAATGTGTTTCTGCTGCTCCTGTTCTGACTAGTAAGAGTTTATCTTGTGTCTCTTTGTGTTTAATAGGTTGATCAAATACTATATTTGTTTTCTTGTTTCTGTTTTAGCGTTTTACAAAACAAAAAAAGAAAAGAGGAAACCACAGATAAATTAAAATGAAAATTTAATTTAAATGAAGCAAAGGGAACTAAACTCAACTGATTCCATTTACCAATTCAAACTGGCTTGAAAAACACCAGTTTTCTTTGACAAAATAAAAAGAGATTTTTATTAATTTGGTTTTACTCCTTAGCTGATTTGTGAACCAAATCTCAAGGTTACCTTTACCTGTTGTCACTAGTCAGTAATGTCACAGTGACATTACTGAAGCCTTTTATATTGTTTTTAACAAGTTGGCTTAATTTTGCCTGCAATGTATTTCAAAGATCTGCTGCACGTGATTTAGTAACATCTTGCAGCCAAACTTACTCCACATCTTCCTTCCATTCCAGGCTTATGGAAATAGCCAAGGTGGCCACGAAGAAGAACCCGCACCTTTGGGCTACTGGACAGAATAGTAGCAGTGCAAAAGGCAAGAAATCACTTTTTAATATAAATGGCTTTCTGTATTTCTGTTAGTTGCATAATTTCTCCTTTTTACAGGCTTGCACATCAGAGAAACATTCAACAGTTACTACTGGAACATTAAGACAAAGTGTTTTCTTTACCCTTACTACTGAGTTTTTCTGTATAAACCTCATTAAACAACTTGTGTGCCTAAACCTAACCAAACGACAATTGAAAATGAATATAATGAACTTGTAAGAGGGAAACCGGAAACTATTACTGAAAGGTAAGTATGAAATTAACTGGTCAACAAAGATCTCATGAGTCCCCACATGTACATTCCCTTTCTGTGGACTTTGGTGCTTCATCATAACAATATCCTCATGAATGTCAACAATGACTTGAAATGCCAGTTGTTGCCATGATTGATGCATCACTGTACTGTGAAAAAGACACCTTGTGTATCTTAGACGTAATTTTTGACAGTCTGGAATGAGAACAAGATGATGTGCTCAGTTCAGTATACCTCTGCAACACAGTACACATGTTTCTTTGACAAAATATAGCTGTTCTTAATAGTTTTAGCTGTTTTTATGTAATTTTAAAACTTTTATTAAGCTCAGAGGTTCACATTATTGCACTTTTAAAATGAAGCAGTTTTAGTAATGAAACATCTTTAAGTGTTAAGAGGGTCTCATAGTGATGAGGTGTTTGAGGTTTAGATGTTGAGGTTGATGAAAGTATTTAATATCAAAGAAAAATGGGCCAACAAAGAAGAAGCCATTAAGCCAAGAGGTTGCATTTATGTGTGTTTTGTGGATGGATGTCAATAAAAATAGATTATTACTGTACTCAGTGCATTCTCCTGCATGCGTGTTCACATGCAGGAGAATGCACTGAGATCTATATTCATATGTTGAGAGTGCTGGTATATCCAACATACACAGGAACTGACATTTTTTCCCTCCCACCTTAAGTGCATGGCTTGCTCTCCATCTCACTCCATCGGGGCACAGAGCCTGACCACAGACATCATACTGATTGCTCACTGTGATCGAGTGGTCTGTCCACATTCCCACCCCGATTCACTATGTGCAGAAAACCCAACAACGGAAAACAGTGGTTTGAGAGTGTGTGAAGTTTTGTGGATTGTGAGTGTTTTCTGTGTCTCCCCTAAAGCAGTCTTCCCCCTTTCCCTTCCACTGCCCCCCTGAACATCCCAGGAACTTGGGAGCAGTCAAATGCACTTTCAGATTGATGCCTTGGTATGTTTTGGTCTTAAAGAATAACAGAGAAGAGTAGAATAGACTGAAGAGAATAGATGTATTTGAATTTGCTAGTATGAATGCCACTTCCATGTTTGACAGGTTGTGGCAGACTGGTAGATGATGAAGTGATGGAGATGTTAGGAGGCCATGGCCACTGATGTTGGGTAGCTGTTGCTCTGGAACTGCCATCTGCCAAAAAGGTCAGTTGCTAGGGGATGATTCTCCTGGACTGTGTCTGCCTCCCAGCTGCCATCTACACACTTACTCACACTCAAGACACACACACTTGAGTATATACATAGACTTTAATTTGATAATATGCTGTTTTTTATGATATCCTAGAAATATGGATTAAATGTAAGTCAATTTGAACCTCTGGATTTATGACATAGAGTGAGGTGAACTTTGGGTGATGTCTACTTGATCAGAATTCTTTCTGTTTGTGTTTGACAAGACTGAAAATACATGTCTTACATTATACACGTGGTAAATTAGTGGCACCAAACAAATGCCTCTCATTGTTACACAAGTATTTTACAAATATTCACAACAAAAACCCAAGTAATTGGAGTTCAGCACTAGGATTACAATGAAATGTTGAGTCGGCAAGCAAAACAAATCAGTGTTGTGTGATTCATTGTCCATTGCAGCCACTGTAAGCAGAAGTTGTTCTGTCCTGCAAGGTAAACCCAGTTTCTTTAACACGTGCCCTTCACTTAAAGGCCAACTCCACCCTACAGGCAAACATTATTCCATAGTTTAGTAGGAATTTTAATATAGTGCATTCACTGAATCAAATCATCTTCTGGGTGATTTAACTGTTTGCTGAATTATTATAAGTAAAATTGTTGGTCCAAGAAATGAAAAACTTGGAATAGCTTGTATCATGAATTTTTTTTTTAAATACACAATTATTCTACAAATCATTTGGAGTTACTTTGGCTAAAATCAAGTAGTTACTTCACTGGTATAGACCACTAAGACTAGATTATTTGAAAAATGGATTTACTGTATTGTTACAAGAAATGAACTTTAGTGCCAATTGGAAAATTCCATGACCAAATGAAAGAATGTGACAGAGGACATATCATTTTCATGAGCAGATTGCTTCTAATGATATTTTTTTATGAAATAAAGGCAAACAGGGATTGACAGGATCCAAACCCAAAATGGGATTCAATTGTAGTTTCTTTTTTTTTCCCATCATCTCTGTATTTTTTCCATTTTAATCCCTCCTGTCACACTATCCTGCTCTCCATCCCGCCTCCCCTCGTCAAACATTAAAACTCCAGTCTGTGCTCTTCCACTGGTCTTCCATAGAGATGACTTTTGTGCAGTGGGGCTGTTGTTTTTGTTTGTGCCCTTCTCACCATGGCTGCCTGCTTGCCGCCTGGCAGCCCCGTGTGTCAAAGGTGGCTGCAGGAGAACAGACTGTGGGAACAGCCGGTTAGCCTCCCTTGGTCTCCTGCTCCCCAACCAGAGGGCCAGCCATCAATCCCGCACTCCCCCTGCCCCTGAACACACACATACTCTCTCTCACACACACACCCATAGACACACACACACACACACACTGAATCACAAACACACAATTGCTCAAGCAAACTCGTAATCACACAAAAACCCTACAACGCTCACACCCTCTCCCAATAATCCTCGGAAGCAATTTCATCTCGACTCGGGTGGCGGCCCATTGTCGCCAGCCCCTTCAATCTTTCCTTATTAACTCTCGCTTTGTCCCGCATCCGAGCTTCTGGACTCATCTCTCCTACATTCCGATCAGTGCTGCTCTCAGCACTCCCAGGCAACCTCCTTACGTTAATCCCACTGCCTCCCCCACCAGCAGTCCCACCCCAAGGAGCTCTTACTTTTTTTTCCCAACCTGCCGATCACCTACTTGCAGAGTAAGGTAGGGGCATTAACTCCATGGGTTTTCTGAAGGCAAAGCATGAAGGCGGGGTGGGTGAAAGTGGAGGCGGCCACAAAGTGACTCCAGCCCAGACAATTAGAACAATGAACCAGGCCTGTAGGGGGCTAACTCGCTGCGTCACGCCTGGACGATGGGGTATTTTGTCAGTTTAATGAATTGTCCGTCAGGCCAGGGCCACATCGCAGGCTGCGCAGGGAAAGGCCAGCAGGGACCCAGACACTAAGTCGGTATTTATTACACTGCCTTTGTCACTAATTGAGCTAATTATCACTGACTCCTTAGCACTCCCACAGGCAGCACCCCCTCTGTAAGGACACTACACCCTCCAATCACTGTCTAACAACTCTCCCACCTCACTCTCATGCCTGAGATTTGAACTCTGCCTTCCCTCTTCTCTCGTTTTTAATCCAACATGTTTTCTCTCTTTAGTTTCTTTTTGTTCATCCATTATTGCTTTTTATTTCTCTTACAGATGAGACTTGTCTCATATAACTTTCAGCTGCACCAGCTCCTGCCTTTGTACTCAATTAGTCAATTATTACACCGTCAAATCATCTAGCATGTGTTGACTTTTCTACTCTACTGACAAAAGGCAGAATGTTTCTTTTGCCAACATCAGATTGGTCATTCTGTTTTCAGTGGAACGATTTATGCTCTCATCTGTCTGTCTTTGTCAGTCACTCGACATGCTGCTTTACAGTCTCAGTTCTGGTTTTCTCTGACTTATTCTGTTTGTTCTCATAGGTCCAAAGAAATATTCCCGTTTGTTTAGGATACTGATCCAGTTATTGGTTAATTCATTATTTCTTCAGTAACCAACTCATCATGTACGCCTTTTTCAATGCTTCTTGCTACCTTTTCTGACCACTGTGCTTCCACGGTGGTGTATCAGTGACCCTGCCTGCTCCTGTTATGTGATGGGTTAGAAAGTGCAAAGCTTTCCAAATGTTTGTGGTTGGTCAGGTTGCCAAACATTGGAAGAGATTCCAGGTTTTCATAATAGTTCAGATTTTTCCTTTGTTTCTTTCACACTGGGCATATGAATGAACACTTTTGATGTAAACCCTTATACTGTATGAGGTGAGGTATGTGCCTGGATAAGCAGTGGCTGTCTCTGTGGTTGACAGCACAGATGCAGGGATGTTTTGTGAGCTGGAGAAAGAAGCTGCTTTGGAGGTGGTAAGAGGATTAAGCATTTGACACCCAGGGCCAGACTTTTATGTTCACTTGGTCCGTTGTCAAAATTCTCAAAAATTTTTAACTATATCTGGCATAACAGCATCTTTGACACAGACAGGAGGTCACCAGGATTAAAAATATAAACTTTATTGTTCTATTGTACAGTACAAAACCAATCGGAACCTAAATCTTTCAATGGAAATCTAAAAATGTCTCCTTTTACATTTTTCTATAACAGTATAAAAGTTCTTAAAAATAAATATTTGTATTTACACTAATAAAAAAGTAAATATTCAGTGCATGACCAAAAACAAACTTTTTTTTCTTTTTTACACAAAACAAGCAAAATAAAAATAAATGTGTCTAGCAAGAGTAAACCTTTGTCAGCTACATTAAACCACAAAAGAAAAAAACAAAAAAACAAACATCTCCTGACTTGCCTCCAATGAAAGTGTGTTGTCCAATCACAGACAGGCACATAAATCATTTGGCAAACATATAAGTAACATCTTTATAAATATATTTTAATACATAATTTTGGTTATCTTAGCTGATTAACAGTATGATTATTTTTTTGACTGATGTTTTTTTTAATTATTGAAAATAAATTGTTTCATCTTAAACATTTTTTAATCAAAACTTGAAATTATTACACACCATCTGACTACTTTAAACCTAGACTAACTTAATCCTGCACAAACATATTTCTTCTTATATCAACGTTCATCCTGAAGTGGGGTTAGTTTTCATTTAACAGCATGTGAGAATCTGCAAGTTCCATTTCCTCCCTCTTAATTTAGTTTTTTTTTAAATACATATTGACCTGTTATTTAGTTGCATCGTGATATTCAGTGTTTTGATATTACATTCAAATTACATGACCTCACTATGACTTATTCGATGAGTTTCAGCTTTCCTTGGTGTTTACTGGTCCCAGTCAAATAATACCTTGACCTTGTAGTAAGTTAGAGTACAAACTTACGTTTAAAGGGTATTTAGCTCCAGAAAAATCTAAACAAAAAGGGGAAAATGTAGTTAAGAAATTAGAAGTGGTTTGGCAGCATCCTGGTCTTAAGTACACAAGTTGGGAACAGTTTGCCAATCTCTGGAGAAAACCTTCTCACAGTTTTGTGAGAATGAAACTAAACTTCAGAAACAGTAGATAAAATACATTGTTTCTTAATAATAATGTCCCTCCTGCTTGTTTGGTTGCTCTCTGGCCACATCAACAACTGTAAAACATTTTATCTAGTTTCTTCCCTCGGTGGGGAGGAGAGGGCTTTATATCACCTGCTGACAGCCATCAGTTTATTCCTCTATTAATTATCCAAAGTGTAAATACTTAACTAAAGTAGATGATTTCCTTTCTGTATAAATTGTTGTTGTGTTTGAATACTTTTAAATGAAAAGCAAGCGCACATATTCCTTTGGTACCCTGTTCACATATTTGTGCTTTTTTTCTATCTCCAGGCAAAACCTTGATTGACATTTTGTGCCATAACATTTCCTGTATCAGCTTACCAGCCTCGAAGCTTTTCTAACCTACACCTGCTGTAACTTCTCAAACCATTTGTGTTCCTGTGGTTCTCTTAGTCAACAATGTTTTGCCCCTCATACATTCCTGAATATTTGCCTGCAGGTTGACCTTCGATCATAGACACTGATGTAACGTTCGTGTGCTGGTACAGTTCAAACAGCTGACGTGGCAGCACCAGTGAAACGTGCAGTGACAACGTTCGTTTACACTTTCGGTCCGAGTTTTAAACCCACGTCCGCAGCATAGCAACTCGCATCCATCCAGCCCTGGAGAAGAGCTGTTGCATGTTCTTCCAGAAGTTCCCACAGTCCCAGTTTTGCCATTGTAAGAGCAGAAGTTAGGTGATTTCTCAAAATAGACAAGGTCCATGGCAGAGGGGGGTTTGTGAGCCGGGTTTTCAGGCTGTAGATGTCGGGGGTCAGCTCGGTGGGAGGCACGGTTGCTGCCCTTGTTGGCATAAATAACTTTGGACGCTCCATCAAAGCGGTCTTTAAGGAAATCTCCCACTGTTCGGAAGCTGGGCAGCCGCATCCAGCAAGTACGCATGGTGCAGGAACCAGACATGCCATGACATTTGCACTCCTGATGCATCTCTGATGACACAGTCTGATGGGAGTAAGACCAAACACCATCCATGAAATATCACTCAGAATTCGAAGCACAGATATAATTATTGCATATGTTGATGTTCTGTCTTTTTTTTTTTTGTCTGTCAATCATAATACATCATCTCTCTTATTTAAAGCATCAAAGCCTTACCATTCTTCCTGCTTCATTGTTGTGTAGGTTGGTGAGGTAGCGTAGATCTCTGCCCCTCTCACTGGAGTCCACAAACTCACGGCTGAACATCCGGCCAAAATCCACATTGTCACTGCAGCCCCCCCAGTGCCAGTCTGGCCCTCCAGGACCTCGGCGACGATAATCGCATGTGCACGACTCAATGGCCCCTTCTGAGCAGGATCGAGCCACAGCATGGGTCACTCCTGCGCTGGTAATGGCAAATACAAATGCCGTCTCTCGGCAACCTGAATAAACAACATGAAAACTTCCCATCAGAAACTGATCCAGCCTTTCAGATTTGGATTTGCCAATTTCTGCCCAAAGTTGGAAAGTATTTACAGACAAAGCCTTTTAAATCAGCAAAAGAGATTCCATTACATTCTGCCCAGAATTGTCCAAATATTGCCTGTTGAGAAAGAGAAGAGAGGCTCACCACGATTGACAATTTTGCCAAAAATTGCTGGGCTGTGGGTGGTCGGGCAGTTCCAGCGGCGGTTGCGGAACTGCCACTTGCACTCCTTTATGGCAGTGTGCAGCCCAGCGGCGATGGCGTGCAAGATGCCAGGATTCTGCCGTATCAGCCGGCGCTGGCGACGACTCAGAAGGGCCAGGCTTGGGTCCAGGACCAACTGCACATTCTTTGAGTTGGTTAGAAGGTTGGATGAAGAAGCCACATTGACAATACCCCTGGCATTGGAACAACATAGACAAGGGAAATAAGAGTGAAGGAGCTTGCGGTCGATACATGCTGTTCCTAAGTGACCCTTTAAACCCTTAAGCTGATGTCTTTTTGCATGTCATGAGTTGTGCCTTTGAAATAAAACTTTCAATGTACTCTACATAAATAAACAGTGGTGCATGCTGTTCCATGACCACACAAGACACCAGTGTCTCTGAGTCACAATGCAGGTTCCAGCCTCAGATAGCATGAAGTTGAATCATGTTACCTCTCTATAAACCTTTTGGACCAGACACAGTTAGATGTCAGCTTCATGATTGAAACATAAAACCACATTCTTCTAATTGATATTTATTATCTATAATGGTTTCATCAGAATGAGGATGGTTTATGCAAAGTGCTACTGTGCATCGTCTTTTATAATAGGTTAAAAAGATGTAGCATCTTAGAAGGAAAAATGTCAATGTTAGAATTATGGTCACCATGTCAATAAAGATACTAAAAAGTACCTCTGCATACACTGCTTACTGCCACAGTAGTAAAAACTGAATATTATATTAAATGTGATGATAAACACGTACAAATTAAAACATCCTTGCTGATTAACCTATGATATTTACATATCAGTGTAAGCTGAGATGTAAAAATGTTTATTTATTATGGTTTATCTTATTTGTGGCTGAATGTGCCACCTGCCCTGCTCGGTTGTACACCAATTTTGAATCACTTAACAGGATTTAAATGCAGCCATTTTGTCATCGGTTTCAGAACATTCTGGGTGTTTCAGTACATAGACTGTATAATTTTCCACTTTGTCTGGCATTTTCTGTCAGATTTTTGTGTGGACGTGTTTTTTAAACTTCAGTGGTGCGTAATGGCTGAGTCTCATGTTGAACATTAACATCGGGAAAATCTGGCGAGCCTTGGCCTGTTTGAATGGCGCTTGTGAGGTTTAGAAACATAAATACAAATGATCATTTCATCTTTTTGGGTGTTTTCTCTATTCCATATCTTGTTTTTCCCTCTAGATGTGTTTTTTATGGAATTGAACTGATATTTTTATTATTTGAAAACGCATCTTATCCTGTGACGCCGCAAAAACGTTTCCTTAAAACTAAAAACATAGCTTACACCTTACTCATTTTTTTAAACTAGCAAGACAGTGTGCTTAACTATAAACATCCTATTTTATTGTTTGTAATATCAAAATACTGTGCGGTTGACTGTTTCAGTTTTTGGGGTTGTGTATAGTCGGAAGAATGTGCAATATTAAATCAACACGACCCTGAACAAGCTCTCGTATAGGATTCCTTTCAGCTATGAAATAAATCCGTATTTAATTTATCCCACATTGCGCTGAAAAATGTGGTCTCGTTCAAGCCCAACTGTCAAAAAAAAATGGGGGGAGCCAAACACAGAGAGGATAAATTAAACTGACCGCAAATAAAAGTTAAAACTAAATATTAGGCTTATTTCGTTTGTTTAAAAAATAGTGTTGTCGTTAATCTAAGTTTTAAAAAATTGTTAAAAATGTAAGAGAAATAGTTGCTTGTTGAACTCACATGGAGCAATTTGAAAACGACTGCTTAAATCCCCCAAGTCTTATTACCGTGCGGTTGCTTCCCTTTTTTTTTTTGACACTGAACAGAAGTTGTGTACTGTTCCAAAACAAACACATTATTTCAAGCATGCAGTCTGGACTGTGGTATTCCAATAAAACCTTCTTCATGCAAAGCAGCGCATAGGTCTTCGCTGCTGAGGACAGGTTTCCAGAATTAGGATGCTGTTAAATGAACCAGCGCATCATGTCAGTGTTCAACTCACCACCACCGGCCGCTGTTGTTGACGGCCCCCGTGCCAGAGAGCGAAGACACCAAAAGGATGCAGGCAGCTTTCACTCCCAGCAGTAGCGCCAGACTCCTCATCATGACTTCGATTCAAACATGAGGATGAAAAGTCAAATTTCAACTTTTTTTTTTTTTTTTTTTTTTTTTTTTTTAATAATCTTTTCTCTCTCTCATCCGTTCTCTCATGAACAAATAATATTAGTTAAATTAGAACTAGCCCCAAAATGGTAAAAATAATAAAACATATGTGGGGTTATTTTGTGTGATAGATCAACTGAAATAGTCCAAAAACATAACATGCAAGGTGCAGGTATGTGTAGCCTATACTTACCACACCACAATCCGATTATGACTTGAGAGATGCTGGCAGCTCTAATTGACTTAAATGGCTCTTGAGTGGAGACAGGTTGCTAAATGATGTGAAGTGTCCAGTCAGGATGGTACTGCTGCTGCAGCAGTCGCCTTCACTCTGCCTCTCTCAGTGATGCTTTACGAGGCGCATTGGACGCGTGGGACAGTCCCGAAGACTTGATCCCCTCGGTGACTGATAGGCAACACATTCTTGTCTTAGTGAGCGCTATGAGGGGAATAAAAAAGGGATTTGCTGCTCTCATCTCCCTCTGTTTTTTTTCGCAGCGTTTTCAATAGGATTGGAGGGAGGGATAGTTAATGCTTTTCATAGGGCGCACAATGAATAAGGAAACACAACTGAGAAAAAAAAAGAAAGAAAGAAAGAGAAAAAAAAACAGGCCAGTCCACAACGTTGCGCATATTACTTGTGGAATCTCACGGTCGTCACATAATCGATCCCCTGTAAGGAAAAAAAGAGTGTGCGTCTCAGAGTATTTTCTCTCTGGCCGCGCTCTTGCTTCCGCATCCAGTCTTTTTGGGCGAAGTATCCTCTTTAGAAGTGTTGGTACAGATGCGATGGTGCTCCGCCGCTGGTGTCACGGTAGTATACAGTTAAAGCGGAATATGAGCCATCTGAAACTGCCCTTGTGTTTTTTTTTTACCCAGTGCTTGGATTAGCCTACTCCCTAACCGCATCTCCTCCTCTCTCCAAATGCGCTCTCATAAGCCCATAGGCCATTGCTCTGTCTTTCATTTTATGGTAAAAACCTTCACAAGACTTTCAAAGACTATTACAGGTAATTATTTATATATTCTTTTATACTAAAAGTGCCTTTTATGAGGCAATAAAACTGTCATCGCTGGACTTACATTGTAAACTGCGTGCGCGCTAGGAAACATAATGCATATAGAAACAATAAGTTGTCCTATTACTCACACTCAATATCGGCCTACTTAAATATTTTTCAAACAGGAGAGATGAAGTATGGCCTCCAATCAGAAGTTTGATGCATGATGAAGCAGGCAGAGTGGGGGACGAGTAAGGATAAAAACCAGCCCTAACATCTGGCATGCAGACCTCCCTCGATGCAATGTAGCGCAGTGTAATCACAGCTTGAGCCACTTTGCGGCATCTCCATCAAACCCCAGACTTGGGGCAAGCCTGTCCCCAAAACTTCTCCATGTTGTATCGTGGGTGAATGTTTCACCACGTGACGCTTGTCTGCTTATTTGAATTTTCCACAATAGTTTCCGCATTGCAGTTGAGTAACATCTTTCCTTTGTTCTGCACCCCTCTCTCTCTCTCTCTCTCTCTCTCTCTTTCCTTCGGATGACAGCATAAGGGAGAAGGCTTATTAAAAAAATGACAGACACCCCACATTTATACTCTAGCTTTATATGAAGGTGCTCGAACTAGTTTCCTGGAGCAGTCATGCGACACCGAGCAGATTAGAGCTTCAATCCGGATAAAGAGGGCCTTTTATATACAAATCAACTTCAAATCACTTTTTAAGCCACTTAGATATACACACCAAGGCAGAATGCTAATGCACTTTTCATTGCTTGAGCTTAGGGAATGGAAGGAGATTAGGTGAATTGGTGTCACTAAGCGAACCGTGTTCAAGGGGGGTTTTAACTTAATTTTATGAAAGTAGCACACATGCAGCTCTCGGTTACCAGCAACAATGTTTGGGGGTTTGTTGATGCTTTATTTGGATAAGCAGGATCAATACGTTGATGGATGATCTCGAGAACGCCACAAAAGGCCCGAGACAACTGATTTCATAAGCCTGATTGTTATTGAACGTACTTGTAATGAGAGTTCTTCAAATATTTGAACGTTTGTAAGCTTTCTTTGCATTTTGATAAATAATTATAATTTCCCATAAGTTTTGCCAGAACACCTTATGCCACAATGTGATGCACGCTGACAGAGATATGTCATTCTAGAAATTTATGCTGGGTTTTTTTTTTTTTTTTTTTCAAATAAAGACTTTAGATTGACAAAGTGGAGCTGTTTCGTGCGCAACAATGAAGAAGAGTCGCTGATTGAGGTGGGAGGAAGGGGGGACACCACATGACTAAAAACAGTATTGTTGGAGGGTCTGTGAGCGGAGCCGTCTGCCTGCTGCCGCTTCCTTATCGTACAGTGGAAGCTGCAATTCTCCCCTCCCCCAATCATTATTTAGAATAACTCGCCCCTTTATGAACAAAATCTTGTCTGGTTTTCCGTTTGCCATTTGCGTTTCTTTATCCACTTAGGTAGAAAAGGAACGCCTATCATTTATATATAGACTCACAGACAAATACCAGGAGGAAAGGCAGCCATGGTGTGCAACCTATTAAATACTATAACAAGTTCCCATAGTTTCACTGAACTTGTGACCTCTGCACCTGAAAAGTACTTGCGCGTAAAAGTTTGGAGACGTCCTTTTACGCTTGGACTAATTATTGTCTTCTCAAATAATACGACAATCAACTGGTGATCAAACTTTCATATTGGCCAATATTTTGCAAACAGCCGCCTGTGGAGGCATCCACTCCCCTCCCCTCTTTCTCAACCCCCCCTCTCCCCCTTCCAGTTTCTCGCCCCCGAGCTCTTCTGTTCTCCGTCTTCACTTCTCGGTCGTTTGGCGGTGCATCGATAATACTCCACTCTTCTTCCTTTTGATAACCTTTACACAGTGCTGGATCTTATCCCGAGTGTTTTAATGTCACGTCGCGAAACACGCTCAACAAAATGGAGCTATCAAAGAAACCCCGTTGGGACCAATTCCTGATTTTGGCAGCAGCACTTATGTCACCTGCATTAACGTAAGTGCACTTGAGATCTCCAGGAGAGTTGATGTTGCATGCGATAGTTGCGACGTGGGATGAGGTAGAAACTGAGAAAAGATTTTGTGTTTAGTTTATCATTCATTTTTTTCTTTTTTCTTTTTTTTTTTTTTAAAGTGAGGCATCTGCCTCTGATTTATCTGGCTGGTTAAGTTTAACATTAAAACATGAAAAATCAGTGTTTTGCCATTTATTTGTCTTTAACAGGTCCAAACTATGTCACCATTAAAGCACATTAATCTTATAGATTTTTTTTGGCAGTTGGGTCTCCTTTTTATAAAAATATTTTTCTTAGTTAAATCATAGGTTTAGAGTTAACGTTCTTCCTGTGGCTTACTTAAAAATACAATAAAAAAAACAAACAAAAAAAAAACCAACAACACTTTTTTGCTTTTCTTTTTTTTAACCTCAATTTTAAGTTTATTTAACACAACCCAAAAAAAACATAGATTTTATTTTATCAATTTATTTATTTTAGCATATCCCTTTAAACTTTTTCCTGAGTTTGTTGAATTTCCTAAGTATTCCGAACATCCTCCCACTGCCACATTCTCTGGATATGACTGATGAACTCCTGACCAGCACTGATGACACCCCCCACCAACCTTCTCTTTCCTTGCAGGGTACTGTGCAATGATATCCTCAGCCTGAAGGTGGCAGGAGATCCAGTTCTTACCCCTCACTCTGTGTGTCTGAGGCTGGCAGGCCTCAGTAAGCGTCAAATGAGGATGTGTGTGCGAAACCCTGACGTGACAGCATCTGCTCTGCAGGGAATCCAGGTGGCCATCCATGAATGCCAGCACCAGCTCCGGGACCAGCGCTGGAACTGTTCCTCACTGGAGGGCTTTGGCAAGCTGCCCCACCACAACACTGTTCTCAACAGGGGTGAGAGTCTTAACAGTCTATTTATATATATATATATATATATGTATGTGTATATATATATATATATATATATATATATATATATATATATATATACATATATATATATATATATATATATATATATATATATATATATATAATACCTGGTTGTGTCCCCAGGTTTTCGGGAGAGCGCCTTCTCCCTGGCCTTGCTGGCAGCGGGTGTGGCTCACTCTGTGGCCTCGGCATGCAGCATGGGCAAGTTGCGGGGGTGTGGCTGTGAGTCCAAACGTCGCCAAGATGATGACAAGATCCGCCTGAAACTTACACAGCTGCAGCTGCAGACTCTGCAAAAGGGTGGGGTAGGCATTGACATGACAAGGTCATTTCCCCCAGAGCTAAATGGTCACCATAGCCACCTGCCAACTAACCTGCGGTCTGCCCACCCCTCTGCCCTGCTCAAGCCTCTATCAGATGAGTTAAGCTCAATACAGGACACTTGGGAGTGGGGTGGCTGCAGTCATAATTTGCGTTTTGGGGACCGTTTCTCAAGGGACTGGCTTGACTCCCGTGGGTCTCCAAGAGATATCCATGCTCGCATGAGGATACATAACAACCGTGTGGGAAGACAGGTGAGTAAAGTGCTTATTTACTGCTCTGTCTGTGCCTCAGGGAGCATCCTTCTACTGGTCATCATCATTATGATAAATGTGCAGCCTAATTTGTTGATAATTTTGCATCTTTCTCTCCACAGATTGTGACTGACAACATGATGAGAAAGTGTAAATGTCATGGAACATCAGGGAGCTGTCAGTTCAAGACCTGCTGGCATGTGTCTCCAGAGTTTCGGCTCGTGGGATCTTTGCTCAAGGAAAAGTTCTTGTCGGCCATCTTTGTCAATTCACAGAACAAAAACAATGGAGTTTTCAACCCTCGAATTGAAAACAGTGGCAGAGGAAGCACTGGGGGGTTTACTGGAGGGCGTCGTAGAAGCATGTCCAGAGAGCTGGTGTACTTTGAGAAGTCTCCTGATTTCTGTGAGCCTGATGCATCCATTGATTCTGCAGGTACACAAGGGCGCATTTGCAACAAAACTAGCTATAGCACAGACAGCTGCAGTTCACTGTGCTGTGGTCGAGGGCACAACATCCTGAAGCAGACACGAAGCGAACGCTGCAATTGCCGATTTCACTGGTGTTGCTACGTGCTGTGCGAGGAGTGTCGCCTCACAGAGTGGGTCAATGTCTGCAAGTAGTTTCCAGTTCAAACTGCTTTTACCCATTCAGAACTCAAGATGGCGAGCCTGTCCCTTCGCTTTCTCCTGTTCAAGATTTTGTTTTGCTCCTTTTGTAACTCTCCCAAAGAATCTGTTTATCCACTCTTTTCCTTTTTTTGTCCCTTCATCTGGGATCTATTTTGTCTCTGTAGCCGCTGTTATTCTCAAAATGCCAAGTCAGAGATTGAAAAGGTGACTCATGTCATTTGTCTTCCCATGGGCTGTTTAGACACTGCCCTCTCAGTCATCAAACCAGCCTATATCCCATCTTTTCTGTCACCACAAAAAAAGAGGGGGGCATACATTTGAATGTATAAACTCTTGCTCATCTTGTACAGTAGCTGTGTATTTCATTGTGTACATGTATATTTGTAAATATCCTTATTAATATTATTAATAGTATTATCATATCAGAGTCTGTCCTTATGGTGTAGGCGAATGACAGATCAATCAGGTAAAGAGGATGAAACAGTGCTCTAAGACAACAAAGGTTTTCTTCAATGTTTTTTTCTCAAAGGTTCATCACAACTGCCATGCGAGCGTATTGACTCAATTTGTAAATTTGGCATCTGTGATATTTTTTTTATTCTAGTTTCTCCTATATTTGACTGGATAAAAGCTTCGCTGAGATTAGAAATCTCTTTTTCAAGAATGAACTGGCCAAGAAGGGAGTGCATGCTAAAGTTTGTAATACACCACATGACAGACAAATATCAATTATCAAAACACAACAAGTAAAACTACAAGAAAGAGTACTTATTTGTGTTTGCCTCTGAGTTTTTTCAGACTTTGACTTAGAATAGATGAGAAACGACAATTTCTCAAGGACTCATGCAGTTAATGCAAGATTGTCTCACTGACTTGACTTGTATAAATTTATTAAAGTTTCACTTATTGTTTCACTCGTTTTGGTAAAACATTAGTTTAAAAAAAAACAAAACAACAACCCATAATCCTTTACACTAACAACCAATCATTCAGCTTTATTTACATAGTTGTAACAAGAGCAATTACATCCTGATAATGGTTGAAAAGGTTCAGAAATAGGCCTCCCCTTGGTATAATAATGACGTGATGTGTGTCACTTCCTTATGAAATAATGACTGAGTTTTTGACAGTATGCATTATGTGCTTTTTTTTTTCTCCATTCCATCTGTCCGAGCACTCCTTAGATCCTTCCCACATAAGATCCACATCAAAGTGAGAGATGGACCTACTTTAGTGTTGCTGAAGGGTGCATGTAGGTTTGAGCCCGTGTATGTGTCACTGTCTAAATGGGTGGGTCTGTGTGTGTGTGTATGTGGGAGGGGGTTGGGGGGGGGGGGGGGGGGGGGGGTGCTCGATGCACTACAGATTTTGGAGGTGAGAGCCTTTTTTATGGCCACTTCATGCAGAGAGGAGGACATTTTATGGCTGCAGGATATTGTTTCCTTAAAGTATGACTTGTATTACTGGAGAGCCGCATCAAGAGAGCAAGAAGTGGGGGTGATTATACCAGTCTTTGCTATGCAAGCACCTGAGGGGATCATCTGTCCAGAGTTCATCGCCAGTGACAGGACTTGCAGAACCACGTGTTGATGAGATCCTGTATGCCTGTTACCGAGGAGACAGACTACACAAATATAAACACATGCACATGAAAACATGTATGCGTTTATGCACAAAGACACTTGTATGATGAAATACTGGGCCTAATGCACAATCAAAAACATTCATGCTGGTGTGCACACATGCACTGTAGATTTAGCAAAATGCTAATGTCACCACATGACTTGATTTATGATTGTAGCATTCCTAGATATCTTAGATAATCCAAACTGTTTTTGTGCTTAGTCTGCTGGGAAAAAAAGCTTGTTTGCCACTTTGGATTTAATGCCAATTAAGTCATATTTGAATGGACTTTGGTGAATATCTCTTGACTTCCAAGGAATTATAATGCCAATGACTGATATGGTTGTACTATGTCTTTCTTTTTTTATTCTTATTTGTATGGAATTTGCAAGAGTAAAAGGGAGAGTGCGAGTGGTATGGAATGATAAGGGCCTGGATTTCTGGTTTGTATTTCTTCATTCCTTTATCATTTCACCCTGGAGCCGCTATAAGAGAATTTCCTGTCACTGTTGCTCCCATGTGTGAGACAGAGGTTGGTGGACAGCCTGGGACTGCTTTCACTCCTGTTTTTTTTTTTTTCCTCTTCATCGTTGCAGAGAAAGACACATGCATAGCAACACATCGACTGCCCCCTGAATAATGACATCCAGACTGGGCTGAAATTAAAGAGAGGCAAGGCAAAGAGAGGAAGTTAGGAGAGATAAAAGTTACCCACTTTGATTGACAGGATGATTATATGTATAAAGTAAGGCGATTTAGTGTGTTTAGCTGGATATAAAGATAGGGAAATAGATCCTTGCACTTTCATACAGCAGAAATGCGGAAGGTATAGACAAATAGGGTATGGAGAAGGGGTGAATAAAGTGTGCTCTGTATAAATACATGCCTCAAAACATCTGCTTCTCAACTCCCCTTTCATTTTTTGATGTGGGACAGGGAGAGGAGGAGAACGGGAGAGAAAACACAAGGAGCCAGCTACCCAGAACATCAAAGCCCCTGCCCTCAACGTGCAGGCCCTCATTAGTTCAGCTAGCAGAACCAACGAGACTTGTGATTGTGTTTGCTGGGGTGCACGCTGGCAGACACTTCAGAGGAAAGGCTCCTTTAAGTCATAACTCCCCACCCTACCTCTCCTGCCACCACCCGAGCCCGCTGTAACCCCCTGTAACCCTCTCCAAGTTCCAAACTCGGCCCGGTCCCCCACCATCCACTCCACCCCGTAATCTGGTCTGCAGCTGCAAACATCTGTTCCCCTCTTTATTCCTCTGCCTTCACCACTGAATTGATAAACACATCTATTACCAGACTGTCGACTGACACGCAACATAGCAGAGGAGGGAGGCAAAAGTTGGCTTCACCTATGGCTGCAGGGCTGATTTTGGGGCATGTAATTTAATCACACAGGGTACAGGTGCAACATGTGATTAAATAGCAATTACGATTTTTCTTTCTTTTTTTTATTGAAAGAGGAAAAGAAATGCATTCTTCACATTTAAACCATCTAAAATATTGATTCTAGGCAAGGCAACTTTACTTATAAAGCACATTTAAACCCAAGAAACTAGCGTGCTGCACACACACACACACACATACACACACACACAAAGGCACACGCAACATGTGTAAAACAGCCAGAGAAATAGATTCAGTATATGTTTTGTTGCCTCCTTTTTCCTCATTACCCATGACACAAAAGTGGCTGCTGCCAGGAAGTATCACAAGGCATCTTATTACAGTCAGCCATTTATTTATTCATTAGGATGATTCCTTTGTTAATTATTCAAGCATGTTTGCCTGCAGACTTGCATTATGTTGGCTTAGTTGTTTAGGCTTGGCACAATAAGGAAATAAAGTGAGCTTTAATTTAATAGATCCCGTATGTAAATGATGTAATGAAAGCAAGACACTACAGTTAAATGGGTTTTTTTTTTTTTTCAAAAGCTCTTATCAGTTTTTAGATTTGGGGCAGGATGGGGTAGGGGACCTCCATATGGTGTCATTTTAAATCTAGTGAATACAAAATTCCAAGACACACACAACTATGTTTATTTTTATTGATAATCTTTTGCAAATCAGCCTTTAGTTTAGTTGAATGCATGATCTTGTATCTGAAAATACCAAATTTCAGAAAACATCTGATAAATATATCTTATTAAAATAAATTAGAAGCAAGAGCCATTCAAATTCATTCATATTATTTAATGATAAAAATTTATGTAATTTTCATACATAGGTGAATTTGATATTCTCGTCAGGGGAACCGGAGACATCAGATATCTCTTTTGTATAGTCTATAGGTTTTTTTTGTTGTTGTTGTTTTTGTTTTTTTTTACCCCTTGTGTAGTCTTTAAAATAAATAATATTATCATTTAAAACTTGGATTTCAAACCTTATAGCAAGTTTGAGCATATTGAGTTTGAAAATGTATGTGAATAACACATTTAGTAAATAATCAACTAGGAGCGTGGATCCATCAGTTAAAATCACACTATCTTCATGAGTTAAACATTTAAAAACGCAAATGAAGCCTAAAACATACTGACATCACTTTTTAATTATTTGTTTATTTGGTTTTCTACTGACAACAAATGTAAAAGGCAGAAAGGCCTTCCAGCCGTGATCCTGGCTTTTGACAAGTCATTTGGGATGTCAAACGTGAGCGGCGTTTGTAGCATCCCCAGTAAGTACCGCGAGAACACGTCATTCCACAAGGTGAACCCCTCGCGAGACTAGCATCCCGTCCTCTGCCTACTGAATCCAGCTGGTATCCTGCCTGCTGTTGACGGTAAGTGTGAATGAGATGTAAACGATGAGAATAATCCAACATGTATACATGTCTTAAAGGTGACTACGGCACATTTCTAGCTCTTTCACTGCCTTTAAACGATTTGGGGGAATTAGAGGACCGCTTCACGTCGACATCAGGCCGACTGCTGCGTTTTGTCGTGACTGTACGCGAGGATTATATGGCAAACAAATTGATGCAGAGATTTTCTTTTAAATACCAAAGACATTGGCAGATATTGAAGTAAACAAGCGGCATTTGAAATGTCACCTTATTAAGCTTGAAATAACGTGTTAGGACTCATGACCTGCTTGGACTGCAGCATCCTCGCCTTCCTCTCGCATTATGACAGATGTATGTGCGGTCGCTGCAGCTGGAGCAGGCTATGCTAGCAGTACGTGCCTTTCATATCATACAGTAAAAAGATATTTAGCTATAGCATAAGTTCCTATCTCTTAATAGTAATAATAATAATAATACAAAAGGTTTTTCGGAGAAAAATTTGGCTCCACTGCTACATACTAGAAATGTGATACATTGCTTGCTCATTCAAACACCCTGTTAATATTAAATTCACCTCAGCTGCAATGTTGTTGGTGTGAGTTATATAGTTGAAGGGTTAAAGGGTCCTTACCACTAAGCACCCAAGATGTCAAATTTAAGTCATTGTCTTTCTCACTAGCTCAGGTTGTTTGCATCATACATATTCAATCCTAATGTGTGACATGATATATCAAAATATTTTGCTTTACTTGCCACTAAACAGCAGATAATGTGGTTACCCTGCACCACATGAAAGCTGATACAGTAACAGCCTGTGTGGTAGCCTGCTTTCCCAGTCAGCTCTTACAGTCACATCAGCTGCTTGGTTATGTGTGAAGTGTGTTTTAAACTGGTTTTCCTCTGAGGCGGCTTCAAACGCAATTGAGCTGCTACTTTTAAAAGTTAAAAATCTGCATTCAAATTGTGTCACTTTAAAAAAAATCACAATAGTGATGTTTTGACCTTTTAAACATGGTTTGCAGTTTATTAAGATTATTAAACTTAACTCAATAATTTTACAGTTCTTTTTCAGCTGAAGGGAGAGTAGCCAGTCATTATGGGAAACATCTTTGGGAACCTGTTGAAGAGCCTGATAGGTAAAAAAGAAATGAGGATTCTCATGGTTGGGCTGGACGCTGCTGGAAAAACAACCATCCTCTACAAACTGAAGTTGGGGGAAATCGTCACCACCATCCCCACAATCGGTTTGTTAGGATAAAATTAAAGGCTTTACTTTTTTATAAAGTATTTTATCCGTCCAGTTAATGTTGATTTGCTTTCTATTCAGGTTTTAATGTTGAGACAGTGGAATACAAGAACATCAGTTTCACTGTGTGGGATGTGGGTGGCCAGGACAAAATCCGTCCCCTTTGGAGACACTACTTCCAGAACACACAAGGTGAGCTAAGTCAACAGCTTCTTACATCATACACCAGCCAGCCAGTTTGGGGTTAAAATACTTCTCTATTCTTGATGTACAACTTGCAGCGCACACTCACCCCTAGCACTTGAGGCTATTATCCGACTAATATATTAGATAAGGTCATTTGCGAGCTAGCTATTTCAGATTATTATCATCATTGTGACATTGTACATAACTATTATCAAACTGGGGTTTTTATGAATCTATGTTCACATATTACCAGGATGGACTGCACAGGTTTTTGTTTGTTTGCACTGTTGCCTGACAGCAAGAAGGTCCCATGCTCTAAATCTTAACTGGAGCTTTTTGTGGAGTTTTCATGTTTACTAAATCAAGCGTGGGTTCTCATCGTGTACTCTGACTTCTGGTCAATTTATCTAACATACAAGTTAGAATTAATTTAACATGCATGTTAGATGAATTTGTGGTTTTAAATTGACCCTAGCTGTGGTTGTAAATGTGCATGGTTATTTGTTTTTGTGCTGGACTGTGACCTTTTTAGTGTGTACCTTACATCTCGCCATTTAGCACATGAAATGAGCTCCTTGGGTGTAACTTTTAAAAAATAGTTTTATTTTTCTTCCTACAGGTTTGATCTTTGTGGTAGACAGCAACGACCGTGAGCGGGTCAATGAAGCACGTGAGGAACTGATGAGGATGCTGGCAGAAGACGAATTACGGGACGCTGTACTTCTTGTCTTCGCCAACAAACAGGTGTTGCTACATTGCACTTCATTCAAAATATTCCTGTTCAGATTCTCGTTCATGAGTTTTCAACTGAGGCTTTCCTGGCTGATATTCTGAACTATGTGTTGTTGTTCAGGATTTGCCCAATGCAATGAATGCTGCAGAGATAACAGACAAGCTGGGCCTGCACTCCTTACGCCATCGCAACTGGTACATTCAGGCTACTTGTGCCACCAGCGGGGACGGCCTCTACGAAGGTCTGGACTGGCTGGCCAATCAGCTGAAGAACAAAAAGTGAAGAGCCAGGACAGAAGAGTGGGGAAGAGCCTGGGTGCCAGCTCCAGGTAGTGGTTATAGTAGGTCCGTTGTGTTTACATAGAGAGGAAATGCTGAATAGCTCCCAGGGGGTGACTCTCAATGGCTTTTCCCCCAAAAATCTTTTTTTCTTCTTATGTTTTTTTTTTCTTTTTCATTAAATATTTGACCTATTTCAATTTGTGATCAACATTTATACAAATTTACAAACCAATAGTGTCACAGTTGACTTAAAAAATTTACACATGCAAAATGAATGCATAAATATTTGGATATAATAGCGTAATGTTACTGTGAAGGTATATTAATTTCCTCTACTTTGCAGTCTGTGAACTTTATGGAAGATCTAATAATGATGAACATTAAAATATGATGCATCTGGACGCATGATGGTTGAGCAGCATTTCCTTAAATAGCATAAACTTGGTGTAAATGAAAAAGAATGTTACTAATATAGTGGGAATACTGTATCATTGTTGGAAAGCAGTTTATTGTTACAGATTCAGATAAATGTTGTGTAATAATTTATTGTATAAACAAAGGTTTTTACTGCCACCAATCAATGCTCTCCAGAGCTGAGTTTGGTAAAGAAAAAAAAAAAAACTTGAATTAATTTAAGTTTAGTTTAAATATATTCAATTATTTATTTATGAGTAAGAACTGTAAATTCTTCTTATGTACTGGATAGTTCTTGTCCAGATTTATTTGGTAATGTATGTATTTTTATCCTCTAAGCGCATATTATTTCTCTGCCTATCTTGAAATGTGCATTTACTTTTATGGCAACAGTTTGGAAAAGAGAAAAAAAAGACCAGCAAAAGGTCAAACAAAAAAGAAAGCGCCAGAATCAGTGTACATTATTGCTTCCCAATCTGCATGGAGATATCCCAGCACTGGCTAATGGGCTTGTAAAGTGCAGTGAACAACTGCAGGCCGCTGCTGTAAATAAAGATTTGTTCTTTGAGTTGTGCAGATGACAGAACAGGCATCCAGCTCTGTGGCTTAGAGAAAATGCTGCTATTGGCCTGCTCTGTAGAGATTGTTGCAGCACAGCATGCGTTTGGCAAGATTAGCGCTTACATGGTTTTGAATGTTTTTATTTCGTTTTAAAAATCAGTTCTGTGCTGCTCTGCATTTGTCAAAGATCTCACATTGCTTGTCATCTTGATTTATTCTTAACTGGCCTGACATTACATCATTACATGTGCTTCTTGCGTTGAACAAATCTCTGTGTGTGATGTTGCACAAAATAACTAGTTGGTGTACAAAATGTAATGTCTCTTTTTTCTCTTGTGTTTTTGAATGAAGTGATTCTTCAATTTGTTGATTTTTACTGTTTTTTTTTTCTTAATTTGCTTTAAGACCTGGTAATTTCTTCAGTTTCCACACAGTTTGAAAAAGAAGAGGATGGTAGTAATACTGCATCATAAGGCATGTTAATACTGTACAAGATCTGTAATAAAAAAGTGAATTATACTGTATTAGCCTGTTTCCTCAGACTATATTTGTTAGTCTAAATCACTGCTGCTGATTGGATCAATGCTGTACTAATAAATGTCATGGAGTTTGTGTAAAGTTTACCGGACAACCTTCTAATATGCAAAAGCATGCTTTTCTATGTTGGTGCAACTGTATATATGTTCATGCAACTAAGTTATTCCATGGTGTTCTCAGTTAAATTGACAGTGCAGTTGATGCACGTGTAGATAGTGGTGGGGTTGGTGTGTTGGCAGATAACTGACAGCAGCTTGTATGTGTGTATGTGGGTGAGTGTGACGTGTTATTTATCATGTTTAGTTTGGTGTGAAATTTGTTTTTTGTGGCCTTATTTTGCCAGTGGTTCTTTTTTCTCTTTGATAACAGGTTTGTATGTGGGAATGTCCAACATTCAAGTATCTCACCTATGATCTGTGACAATGTCGTGGCTATAGCTCCCTCGTGCAGTGATTATTAGCGGACTTTTACCCGCAACTGAAGAAAAAGAAAGCTGCACAACATTCCAAATGATGATGTGTTTCCAGAATCTAAAGATTTAACTTCTGTGATAAAGTAGAATATTTTAAAGATACTGGGAAAGAAGTACATCACAAACTGGTGCAAAGGTGTTGAAAGATTTGTTGATTCCTGGCACTTCAATGATCAATAAAAGACCAAAACACACATTTGTTTAGCCTCACTTGTATTTGTATTTATTTTATTTTACTTTTATTGTGCTAATAGCTTTAATCAAATGGTTAAATAATTGCTAGATCTTCTATAATCTCATAATGTCTTGCAGAATATGAAGTGTTTCCTTTAGGTTGTACGTGTTGAATGCAAAGTTAAGGCGAGCTCTGTCTTTCTCCTCGGGAGATGAATATAAAACATTCTCAATGCGAACTGTTGTTTACACACATCATTTTGCACTGTGAGGGTCAGACATTCGCTAGGTAGACATGAAGCTTGAACAAGATTGTTAACTCATTCATTCATTCATTCATTCATTATCCTAACTGCTTATTCCAATGAAGGGTTGCGGGGAAGCTGGAGCCTATCCCAGCAGTCTTTGGGCAAAAGACGGGGTACACACTGGACAGCTCGCCAGTCCATCGCAGGGCGATTTTTAACTCTCAATACTTAATTCAGATCACTGTTGAACTTGTAAAATTGAATTAAAACCACAACTTCGCTTAATACAGGAGGGTAAAGAACAGGTCAAACAGGTGAGAAGAACATGGCTCTACATTGTCTTTCTCTTTTGTCCTTTCCAAAGTGTTGGCATCAAGAAAAGTTTGGCACCGTCAGGTAGTTTCCTTGTGGACTCACAGCTATCCAGAAAGAGTCATTTTGTCTGAGTCTATCAGAGGAGCGCGTAAGGGAGAATACTGCTGTGTCTCCAAGGGTGTGACAGCAGTATGTGAGTCGGAGTTGCTCTAAGGGCCACCAGCCCCCAGGGCCCCCTGCAGGATGGCTACAATAGCAGCCCCAGGGCGGATGCCATAGCTGGGATTCCCACTCGTAACCAGGACATCTTCGCCCAGGGCACAGACACACTGGCAGCAACCCCACAATCACTTCATCAATCTCTGAAGGGAGTGGTAACAGCAAAAGGCCACCTGTCACAGTTTGCCTTGGATGGGATAAGGCCACCAAGGTGGCCGCTGAGGCTTACATCATGACGCTGATGTAAAATTATTAGCTAACTGATAAACAAAAACAAAAAACGGGATCATCACATATTCATTAAAGCCCCATTTTTGTTCAGATGACTGAAAAGACTTACTCCTAAACATGTGAAAAATAACTTTTAGTTTGCAGTTTGGCATGGCCACCGTGATGCTGTACACAGAGACCAACTTTCACACTGACTGCTGTTTATGTCACATCACGGATAACTCACTGGAATTTTTGTAATGTAATGAAGTGCAAAGTTATCAAGTAAATCAAATTCTGTATGACATTACAGACTGGACCAAAAACACAAATAGTTAAAGCAAAATGACAAAGCTGAGTCTACCTACCACAGAGAGACCCGAAGCAGATTGGCCAAATCTCAGACTCTGTCTCCTCCTGCTGGACAGAAAACTGCTTACAGATGTGAAATAGTTGTCTTTCAACAACATCACAGTACAAAAGACTTTCTCATTTACATTTCGCAACCTATGTCAGAGTCTTGATTAATTAGATTGAGGAACTGACTAACAGTAAAATCCTTATCAGTCTCCCTTCCTCCACTGGGATACTTTCACACAACCATGGGGCCTGTCTCAGCTAGCTTCCTTGCTTTTTCAAAAATAAGATTAACAGCACATCAGTGGGAAGCACTTACTGATATCTATCCATCCAAGTGTCTACTAGTCGGGCTTTTCCCCTCATAGCTCCATGTTAAGGAATTTTTGTCATCTCTAAAGCCATTTTCCTAAATTAAGCATGTTCTTGTTTTGGGTTCAGAAGTCACTTGACTGTCTGACAATGTGGCCATTGTGACAGGCTGCTCCATACGCATCAAAGAGGTGATTAACCAGTTGACAGGCCTGTGGAGACAATGCTGCTCTTTACAGGGAAAACAGTGCAACCACTTAGACTGCGGACGGACTGGAAGACCACAGCCCCGTGTCCACATGCAGCAGATGACAGCACCGAACCAAAGAAGTGCATAAAAAGAAACATGTACAATTCACAGTATTCGAACATGCACTTTTGCTTGTGTGAACACCAGATGTTGTTTGTGATACACTGACTTTTTTATTTATTGTTTGATTTAGTAAATGTTAAGCGTTATTTATTTTTATTTGTACCTTTTATCAGTCTATAAACTGTCAAGCACTAACGCTAAATGCATTGGATGCTTAGTGCAAAGATCAAGCCTGCGGCACAGGGTGGAAAAAAAGACGGACCAACCTCTGATTGGTGAAAAATTCTGGCAATGGGCCAATCAGATGCCTCTCTCGGGGAGGGAAATCCCAGCATCAAGCTGCAAGTTCTACACTGTTTTCAGTGTTGCAAATGATTCTATCAGTTTATCTGCTCTATAAATGTGATGCAACAAGCTCCATTTGTCTTCACTCCATGATACTGGATTTTCCTCTCATCTCACAAAGCCAGAAGAAGGAAGTGGATTCATTTTGTAATCCATGATTTAGAAAATTCTACCTGGAGGACTTCCCGAATCAGTGAGATGTGCTGATATTTCAGTGGGACAATTACAAAACAAACATGGATCAACTGCGAATCATATTGCTGTGTGTGATATTGTCATGCAGGCCACAAACGGCATCATCTCAAGCTCACGAAGGTAGGTGACGTTTAAGTTAAAATCTTCACTTCATTTGTTGGTGTTTTTTCCCTCAACATTCTTGTCCATATTTTGCGTCTCATGTGATGCAAGAATGTATTGTGGAACTGTATATTCTTAACACTCATGTGGTTGACAATGCCAATGCTCTTTTTTTCACCAAGGACTTGCTCTTTTTCTATTCAATAATAGTCTTTTTTTTACTGTTGGACCAAGTCAAGTCTCATATCACCTAAATCACCACATCACTATCTGATATACTGCCTGTAATAAAGTTTATTGATGTTTAAAACTGATTTGCATAGCTGCAAAAAACTGTAGGGAACCATAAGCTCTCAATACCTCTACTTACTGCCATAGTAAAATATTTTAAATGAATCTTACATTTAAAGCCACTGAAGAACTTTACCATCATTCTTTATCTGTTCATCTGTATAAGATTGCATTTGCAGTCATTAAAGCTTATAAAAATGCACAAATGAAAAACAAAATAAGAAACTACATCTAATACTGATATCAAAGTACTGAAACTTACTAAATCACTTTCATTCAAATGTGTGTTATCTGGTTTTTGTGTGTGTTTTAAGTATTGTAACAGAAATATTGATCAGCTCTTTTGAGGAAGTTTCACCTCTGTTCAGTCTTGCCGTTTACTTGAAGGATCGTCTCTTTTTGTTTCAGTTCTGTTATTAACTATAAATTACATGCAACAAACCTTGTAGGATGTTTATCAGCCTTACTGTAGCTGTTTACACCTGCATGTTGAAAATGAAAACAGGAAATGTGACTCAAGTTCACTGCTGCTGGTGCCTAATTTAGCACATGAAGACCTAGTGCCACAGTATTTGTTCCTCGTAGAAGGTGGTGTGCATGTCTCCTTCCGTTCACGATATTTCCCCTCCCTCTCTGCCAGAACGTCCCACTCACACATGGCCTATTGTCTCTTGGTATGATCTCAGCAAGGTTCACCCTACAGACGCAAACACACACACAGAAGCACTGTCTGTCACTGCATCACTCTTCACTCAGTGGGACACACTGTCCACATTTATAGCTTTGTTACAATGAAGCGCTTTGTCTAAGAGAAGCCCTTCTCTGTCGACCCTCGGCCTCCTCTTCATCACCCTCAGGCCTGGACAGCTCCACGTCCAGGGTTACAGCCTTCTTGTTTGCTTCACGTCAAACTCTGCAGCTCACGCAGTACCAAGGAGACACAACAAGCCAACAAATGCAGCAGAAACAATACAACCCAGAGGATTCACATTTTCTGTATCTGTGTCTTCAGAGGACATCATTAGTTTTTAGAATGAGAAAAATGTTTATTTATTTTAGAGAATACTGCATTTTTAAAAACTTAGTGCAAAAAGATAATATGCTTAAGTGCAATGATCACTGAGATTTAACTTTAGGTGATTTTTAAGGCGTGAGAGTTGTGGATGTGTGAGCTTTGGTCTGTAAAGCTTTCCCACTTTTCCATCTTGCCCGTAACTACCAGAGGTGTGTCCCGGTACTCAAAATGGTCTGAGCTCTACTGGTACTCAAGAGAATCAGTACAACATGATTAAGGACCGCTATGACGGCTGTGAGATCATCATGGGAAACCTGGAGATCACACAGATCGAGAGTAACTGGGACTTCTCCTTCCTCCAGGTAAACACCATCCCTCTCCAGTCCTTTGGTTTGTTTGTACAATACTTTGTTCTGAACCATAAAGGAAAACTAGATTACATAATTTCCCTGATACTTCAGTTGTGAACAATCTTCCTTTTTTTCCTCAGACAATCCGGGAGGTTACTGGTTACGTCCTCATTGCTATGAACCATTTTCAGGAGATTCCCTTGGGACAGTTACGGGTCATCAGAGGAAACAGTCTGTATGAGAGACGCTTTGCCCTGTCCATTTTCTTCAACTACCCCAAAGATGGCTCCAGTGGGTTGAGGCAGCTTGGACTCGCAAATCTAACAGGTAAACGAGAGGAGAGATATTACTGTCAGGAAATCTGTAACGTAAGAAGATACATCAGGTATGTTAAAATATTTATTACATGTAACATATAATCAATATTTACCAGAAAACTAAGAACACACACATGTATACATAATGCAGATGCACTTTCCCAGATACTGTTTTTTTGTTTTTTTTTTGTAACTCTAGACATAATTTAAAACTTTATCTCACAAGCTACTTTGCATATTCGAATAAAAATGATGCAACGATCACTGTCATATTCATTAAAGGCTAAACTGTTTATAGGTGTTATGTGTGACGTGCTTTCTGCTGCATTATGTTTCTTCACAGAGATTCTGGAGGGAGGTGTGCAGATTATCAACAACAAATACTTGGTTTATGGACCCTGGATCTTCTGGCAAGATATTGTACGGAACAACAGCGCTCCTATCGACATACACTACAATGGAGAGAAAGGTCTCCTTTTGGAAAGTTCTATTTCACAATCCCCAATGATCTCCAGATTGTCACTTTCTTTTCTGAATGGCCTCTCTTTCTGTCTGTTTCCTGTTTGCTCTCAGGCCTCTGTCACAAATCTTGTGGAGACTATTGCTGGGGGCCAAATCAGGACCAGTGTCAGATCTGTGAGTGCCCACATGCTCTGTTTCCATTTCTGTTCCGAATTTTTTATCCCTCCACTTCACTTACTGAAATAAATGGCTTTATTTTTGGACACAAGCACTCAAATAAGTTAAATTAGTGAGTTTTATTTAGATGATCTCATTCAGATGACCTCTGTTCAGGCAATTTCTCATGTGTGTCTCAGTGACTAAGATGGTGTGCGCTCCGCAGTGCAATGGCCGCTGCTTTGGGACGAGCCCCAGGGACTGCTGTCACATAGAGTGTGCAGCCGGATGCCAAGGCCCTCTGGATGTAGATTGTTTTGTAAGTGCTTTCTAGTTGACTCTTTATAAGAATGTTCTGGCAGAATAAAGGGAAAGGCTGTTTGAGCGCAATCTTATCTTGGTTAATAATTCTTCTTCCATACAGACCTATCTGCTTCATAGAAATGAAAATTTTATTTGCAACATTTGACACTACTGTTCATGAAGTTTTGCATTTAGAGATTGTATTTTATAAATTGATAGACGACATAATAGTCAAATTGGGCTATTGTATACCAAGCAGTCACTGTCTCGTGTTAAAATTCAATATCACTGCATATCTGCTTGGATAATTGTTTGGAATTTAATTTTTTGATGATTTTAGTGTGATACGAGGAGAATGATCCAAATGGAAAATACTGACAGATCTTTGATCAGAGGCAAGGGACATGCACATGGTGGCTTGCAGACAAGAGGCAGTCAGATAAAGATTGGAAAACAATAGAAAACAAAACAATAATATAATCTTTAAAAAAAAATTGTGTGTGTGTGTGTGTGTGGGGGGGGGGGGGGGGGGGGGGGGGGTGTCAGGTACCACAGGGAGTAGTTGTTTTTTAAAACATGTTTATTCAAACGCATCTGTGCAGCAGAAATGACAGCAATCCTTTAAAGGTTTTGTTCTAACAATATTGTTATCATTTATGTTTGTACAAACAAATGTTTGCGCTGAAGGTATAAATGTAGTGGAGTCCAATACTAGAGAACAAAGTCATTAATTTTTTTTAGGGCATTGCCATCCAAATGTCTGTCCTCTGTTTTCAGTAGTATAGTATAGTATAGTATAGCATAGCATAGCATAGCATAGCATAGCATAGTATAGCATAGTATAGTACAGTATAGTATAGTATAATATAGTATAGTATAGTATAGTATAGTATAGTATAGTATAGTATAGTATAGTATAGTATAGTATAGAGGTATGTGGGTTCACTCACTTAGAGAATCAAAGCTGAGCGTTGCTGTGAAAGTTTACATCATCCATCTGATATTTTAGGACGTTTCCCTTTCTTGCTTTTTATTATACTCCTTCATTGTGCACATTAACACTCTGCAGCTTTGACCAGAGTTGATCTGGGTTTAACATATAAGATGTCAGAGTTTACTCTTACGCCGTATGGAACTTACTCAAATGTAACTGTGCGTATTTTTGTGTATGCATTTGTAAAGGCATGTCGTCATTTCAACGACTCTGGAGCCTGTGTCCCCCAGTGTCCCCAGACTCTCATCTATAACAAGCAGACGTTTCAAATGGAGACAAATCCAAATGCCAAGTACCAGTATGGATCAATCTGTGTTTCTCAATGCCCTAGTAAGTGCCTGGTGTGTATTTTGTGAATATCATGTATAGCCATATATTATTTTACCACAAACCATCAACAGATTGAGAAAATAATGCAGATATTTGGTATCAGCCCTGATAGAATGAAAGTTTCTCTGAATTGCTACAGATTTTCTCTCTGTTTTTTTTTATTTTTTAAAAAAAATTATTTTTACTTCTCCTATATCTTTCATTTAATTTTGTTTATAGCTAATTTTGTGGTGGATGGCAGCTCCTGTGTGAGCGCTTGTCCTCCAGACAAGATGGAGGTGGAAAGAGAAGGCCAGAGACAATGTGAGCTCTGCAGCGGACTCTGTCCAAAAGGTTGATGCTAAAGTACTTTTAACTTCTTATACAAAGATTTTCTGTTAGTCACAAAAAGATATTAATAGTTTTTGATCATCCTTGTAGTGTGTGAAGGCACTGGTGCCGAGCACAGACAGACAGTGGACTCAAGCAACATCGACAGCTTCATCAACTGTACGAAGATCCAGGGCAGCCTTCACTTCCTGGTCACAGGGATTCTTGGGTAATAGTCTGCATAAGTTACAGACAGTGTTAGAAAACACTGTTGGACAGTCTGCATGTTCATATTGTGTTTTTTATTCTTCACAGAGATGACTTTAAAAGCATCCCTCCCCTTGATGCCAGAAAGTTGGAAGTGTTCCGCACTGTGAAGGAAATAACAGGTTTGCTTTTCCATGATGGATTTGTTTATAATCATCAATAATGACACATTATGACTCCATTATTAAAGTGGGATTGTGTAAAGTACTTATAAGAAGGAATTGTCTTTCCAGCAGTGGATGATGATCAGAACTGTGTTAGTTGAGACATTCAGGAAGGGAGTCTGATGGAGTGTAAAGCTAAAAAGTATTCAGAAAAGGGTAGGGAAGCATAAAAGCAAATATTTGCCATCCAGAACACCTAAAACCCCAAAACGTCACTGTGTCTGTAGTTAATGCTCGATACAATGAGTTTTACTTTGCATTACTTTGGCCTCAGGCAATTATTTACTTTGTTGCTAATTTCTCAAATGAGAACCATCTGCCTCGCTATTCATCCTTGCATGGATGATGGCTGACTAATGTTGCCTTCCACTGATTACCAGCAGTGACTCACAGTTGCTTCCTCCCAACTCCAAAATACCAGCAAGATGCGAAGACGAGCAAACAAAGACTGAAACAAGCAAGTGTTTTATTCAAAGAAACTTAATCTATCAGTTTGATCTGCCCCATGGCAAGGCTGTGGATGGAAAGCTATGTGCTTAAAAAACACATCTCTACTTTTCTCCTGTCTGTTTAAAAAAACAAACAAAAAACAACTAAATAGATAAATAGATAAATAAAAAAGACAGGAAGCTGTTGTAACACTGCATCTGCAAAACATGGTGGTATGATGATCTGGGCCTGTTTTGGGTCTAAATCAGTGCAGCCTTATCTGTAATGACTGATCAACGTGTTTTCAGTTATGCTTGTATATTCAAAAGAAAGATAACAGGACATCTGTTGAGGAAAATGTATTAGTCATGAGTTACTGTGCTGTAAATTACTGTCATAACTATACCATTTGGTTTTATTGTCAGATATTTTGAACATCCAGTCATGGCCTAAAGAACTGAATGACCTGTCTGCATTTTCAAGTCTCACTACAATTCAAGGGAGGTCGCTGTACAAGTAAGGCTGACAGTAAATTCACCTTCAGAATCAAATATTCTGCCAACACAAACACCTTGCATGCATAAAAAGCTAATATTTTAACAGCATACATGTAATTATAAATACCTGCATAAATTCTCAGGCTTGTTCTGATGTTTCTTTCCCAAACTAGTCTGAATGGAAAGTAAAATTGTTGCAATATTTTGTCTCATCAATGTGATTTCACACATGACACAATCTTGGATGTGTGTTCAGTTTTGTAAACTGGTCTGTTAATTAACCCCAAGAAAAAAATGTGCAATGTTTATACAATAAACAACATTTTCTCTCCATGCTTCACAGCTGTGAACTAATGTCCATTTGTGTGTGAGTCCCATCTAAACAATTGACGTCTTGGCTAAAATCAGCCTTAATGAAGTGGAACCTACAAGAAATCATGTGTTAATACAGCTTAACAAGTATTATAATGTTTTGCTATGGAAATATCTCTCCTGCTAACCCTCTTCTGTGTGTTTCCGCCAACCCACCAACAAAAGGCGCTTCTCTCTGATGGTGATGCACATCCCCACTCTTACCTCACTGGGTCTGCGCTCTCTCCGGGAAATCAGTGATGGCAGTGTATACATCAGTCAGAATGCTAACCTCTGTTATCACCACACTGTAAACTGGACACAGCTGTTCAGAGGTCGCAGAGTTCGAGTCAACAATTTCAACAACAACAGGCCCCTGGCAGAATGTGGTGAGGCGAGCCTGTGCTATAATGAAGTGAAATGTTTCATTTGAGTTTCTTTTAACTTATTATGAGAAATGCCAACCAGTCTCTGAAGTGATGCATCACATAAAAATAGTGTTTCATCATTTTAAGGAAAATGCGAGTGTGACACTTGCTGTGTGTGCAGTTGCAGAAGGCCATGTGTGCAACCCACTTTGTTCAGACTCTGGCTGTTGGGGCCCAGGTCCTGACCACTGTCTTTCCTGTAGGAACTACAGCCGGGAAGGCACATGCATAGGCAGCTGTAAATTTCTCTTTGGGTCAGTAGTTATGAGTCGATACTCTTTTGGTTTAGGTGGCTTGCTTGTTTTTCTTATGCAGTTACATTTTTCTGCAGATCTCCAAGGGAATTTGCAGGGTCTGATGGTGAATGTGTTGCCTGTCATCCAGAATGCAAGCCTCAGCGGGGGAAGGTCAGCTGCACTGGACCGGTAATTACTTGCTTTGGTGATACAGAAATATCTTTGTCCGATGCTTTCAAATGAGCTCTTTTTACCTGCAATTCACATGATTCAACAACTACTTGTTTAAACTTAACCTGCTGCACTGCATTTTGTGTTGTCAGTGTGTGATGTTAACATTTACAATTGCTTGAAAAACATTATCAAGCACTCCAACTCCAAAGAGAAAGACTCCCTATCTCTGAACTCGAGACTCTAAAAGTCATAAACCATCAAGTCATGAGATGCTATTTTAGAATAAAAGTGAGAAAAGTGACAGTAAACCTCGTCAATATACAGTTACAGCTCCTTGGAAAACATAAAAACTAACTTTATACTATTTCTTGCACCTTAGAGAACAAATTCTCAGCAGCTTTCATCTTATCGGGTTTTTGTTTTTAGTTTTATTGTCTGTGCTTTTTCTCCTGTAGGGTGCAGATGAGTGTGTGGCTTGTGCAAATCTTCGGGATGGTCCTTACTGCATGTCCTCTTGTCCCACTGGTGTAAATGATGGACAGAAAGGGCTGATTTTCAAATATCCCAACAGGGACGGCCACTGTGAACCATGTCATCAAAACTGCACACAGGGGTAAAACTAAGCTTAAACTATATACTTTGTACATGTATTTGCATATTCTATTGCAGTGCCACTCTGCTTCCATTAAAGTTTGAGATTACTTTGTGTTTCAGATGCTTTGGCCCAGGATTAAATGACTGTCTAGAGAAAGCAATTCTGGCTGTTAGTAGGTGAGTGTTTCCCCCTGAACATCCTAATAAAACACTGCACAGAAATGACTGCAGTCCCGCCAATGCTCGCGGTGATACCCACTAGTTTTTTCACACATTTTCATTTTTCTGATCAGATGTTAAGAGTCCAACATAAGAGGGTTACATCACTTTATTTTAAAAAAAAGTTCATGTCAATGACTTGTCAAGTATTATAACCCTTACTTTTTTGTGTTGGTGTACTGTTATGAGAAATGTGTTGTATGAAGTGAGGTCAGTTGAGGTCTGCCCCATTTGTGCTTCCTCTTTTCCAATCTCCCACCTCCTCCATTTATTCTTCTTATGACTGAGAAATAAATCTCAGAATCTCTCAAAAATCAAAGCATGTCTCAGCTGTAAAAAATACTCCTGGAGAAGAGAGGCAGCTTCCCAGAGAGTACACAGATGTATACTTAGCACCAGTCTTTTCTGCATGTTTTACATCATGACAGATTAATCCCACATTGTAAACTGAATTATAAAATACAGATAGTGCAGCAAAACAATGGTTAAATATTGCTTTTGCTTCATATTTCATTTGCCTCATATGCCACAAAATGTGTCTTTTTTATTTATTTAGGGGCAGTAGATGTGCTCAGACTTTAGAAAACCAGACCTCATGAAGCATAAAGCGGTATATTGAGTTGCAACTGAAGCATATATTGTGTTCATACAGTCTTTTCTAACTATAGCCCCACACTCTCTCTGCCTCACTGCAGTGGTCAGATCACAGGTATAGCTTTAGGGGTCCCAGCTGGCTTAATTGTCTGCTTGGCGTTGTTTTTCCTGGGACTGCTGTACCACCGAGGCCTTGCCATCCGTCACAAGAGAGCCATGAGAAGATACCTTGAGAGCGGAGAGGTGAGACTTTAGAGAGCATAAACGCTGACAGCTGCAATAAGCTGCCATTGGTTTATATTGCCTCATGCACTTGTTTTCACAGACAAGAGTTAGCCAGGAATATTTTTTTGTGTTTTGGCAGAGTTTTGAGCCCCTGGGTCCCGGAGAGAAAGGAACCAAAGTTCATGCTCGTATTCTGAGGCCTTCAGAGTTGAAAAAAATCAAAGTGCTGGGAGTTGGTGTTTTTGGCACAGTGCACAAGGTATTGTTAACTTCCTCTTGACAAACAGTCACTGATTATGCTTTAATTTGTGTGTTATTACAGTTTTGTTAAACACTAGTTGTATTAAAGGGTTTTTGGACTCCAGAAAGAGAAACTGTGAAGATCCCTGTTGCCATTAAAACCATACAGGACACCTCAGGCCGACAGACCTTTACTGAAATCACTGAAGTGAGTCTCGGGGATTTTTTTAAACCACAGATAGCAATTTTTGTAAAATCATAGAAAATGATGACAAACAAACATCAAATTTATAAAATGTCTTATTGGTTAATCATTTGCAGCACATGCTGTCCATGGGCAGCCTGGATCACCCCTATATTGTGAGATTGCTGGGCATCTGTCCAGGTGTCAGTCTGCAACTCGTGACCCAGCTTAGTTCTCATAGCTCCTTACTAGAGCACATCAGGCAGAATAAGAACACCCTGGACCCCCAGCGTCTCCTCAACTGGTGCGTGCAGATTGCTAAGGTAAGTACTGCCAGAACTCTTTTAACCCTTTCATGCATGAATTAATAAAAAAAAAAACCAATGCAACATTTTTTAAATAGTATTCTACCTCTGTAGACATATGCAATGATACTTTTACTGTTAATTAGCTATATTTAGAATTGATCATGATTTATCATCTGTTTTAATGTATTCTATGAAATATGTATAAAATAATATATAATCATAATTATATTATGTAAATCTTGTATAAATTATAGCTGTATCATTTTCTTTTCCTATGTATCGCAAAGGCAAACTTGCATAATTACATTATGTACAATTATATCATATATTTATTTATTCTCCGGAGAGTGCAAACATATTGGATGACTCACTAACATTTACTGAAGTGTTCTTTGGTTGTTTTTTTGTTTTTGTTTTTTAAAACAAAAAAACATCCTCATTCATGAATATGCAAGAAAAAAGCTTGTAAATATGTGTCTACTATTGGCCACTTTGCATGAAAGGGTTAAGCAATCAAATGTCATGGACGAGATGCTTGAGAGTAAGTAAAGAACATGCATTTGTGTCTTAGGGTATGTTCTATCTGGAGGAACACTGCATGGTCCACAGGAATCTAGCAGCCCGCAACATCTTGATGAAGAATGACTATCAGATTCAGATCTCAGACTATGGTGTGGCAGATCTTCTTTATCCTGATGACAAGAAATATGTCTATACAGACACAAAGGTTGCTGCATCATCATCATCAGTTTTATATTACTGTTGACCATTTTTGCAATCAAACTGTTCAGTTGATCCAAAATATTTGTCTGCAATTTTTCTCCTCATTCAGACGCCAATAAAATGGATGGCACTAGAAAGCATCTTGTTTCAGAGATACACTCATCAAAGTGATGTTTGGAGTTATGGTGAGAGGCTTTGCTGTGCATAAAGTTATTTATTGTCTGTCTATCTTTTCTCAATGGGCATTTAAATGTAGCGTTTCTTTTCCCGGACAGGGGTGACAGTGTGGGAAATGATGTCTTTTGGTGCAGAGCCATATGCTTTTGTGCAGCCTCAGGAAGTCCCAGGTCTACTGGAGAAGGGTGAACGTCTTTCACAGCCTCACATCTGCACTATAGATGTCTACATGGTCATGGTTAAATGTGCGTCAGAGCATTACTCCCACATGCATGCAAAAAGCAATCAAAAACTCTTCATTAAATATAGTCTATAATAGCAAATACAGACTGGGTATAAGTATGTTTATACATTCTCTGTTAAGGCTGGATGATAGATGAAAATGTAAGGCCAACCTTCAAAGAACTGGCAAGCGACTTTATTCGGATGGCAAGAGACCCTCAGAGGTATCTTGTCATCAAGGTGGGATTCATCTGGATTACTTGTTTTACAACTTTTCATTTTAGCTTTGATTTAACTTTGCTGACTTTTTTAACCCTGTTCTTTCATGTTATTCTATAGCTGGAAGGAGAAGACTCTGGTCCGGGCGAAATCTGTCGAAGAGAGTCAGAGCGAGGACTTTTAGATACAGATTTAGAAGACCCAGAAGAAGAGGGACTTGAGGATGGTTTGGTTGCACATCCCCTTCAGCATTCTCCATCTTGGAGTCTGTCTCGTTCAAGGATCAATTCATGCAGGGTAATATAGAAATGCTTGAAAGTTCATCGATGGGCTGATTTAGGATCATGCTTCAATCCATTAACAAATAACATACATTTGGATTTGCAGAGTGTTACTTCTCAGCCACCACCAACTGGATACCTACCAATGACCCCAAGTCCTGCAGACAGCCTCTGTCAGGTGTGATGAACACACATACTTAGAAAAAAGCATGCAAAATACACAACATACTATATATCAAGATAAGACTTCCTTCTTATTGGCACACTACCTTGCTTCATAAAGAGCCAGTGTGCCATTACATTATCAGGTAGTAGAATCTCTCACTTTAATTGCTAAAGTTCTCATTTTCTTGTTTCAGCTGTGGTTTCACCGATCTCGTCTGAGCTCAGTACGTACACTACCAGAAAGGTCAGAGTTCAAAATGAATGGGAGAGAAGCAGAGCTGCGTGACAAAAGTTTACAAACCGGGAACCTCAACAGGACAAAGTTTGGCTCAGATAAGATTAACCTGCGTGTGCCCATCAACCGACGAAGGAAGCTTTCAACAGCTTCAAGTCCACCTTCCTACAAGGTGTGGACAGCAGAGGAGGATGATGTGGACCACTATGGCTATGTCCTGCCTGGGTCACCTGCTACACCAGAAAGAGGTAAATTCCATGCAGGAAAAAAACAACTGATTTTCCACTTTATATGAACAACAGAAAAGTTACTAAGTTGATTTTTGTGCAACAATTAAATAACCGCATCAAAAATATTTCCCTAATTTTTTTCCCCTTTTTATTGTGGCTCACAGTCCCCAGAATATCTCATTCTGGCCGAAGGAACTCAAGACTAAAGAGTAATCTAGTCCACATGGTGACAAATCCCTCCCCACAGTACGAAACCATGAGCATGCAGAATGTTGCTTCTCCATACTTGACCACCAGCATCTCGCAGAGAGATGACACTACAGTGGCACTCTGCCATAAAGTTTCTCCTTTGCCTTCTCCAACCCTCATATCTCTGCCAACCACACAGGACAAAGCACATGAAGTTATTCCAATTTCAGCTGTGAAATGCAATCATACACCTGAGGCTTGTGAAGGAGCTGTAACAAATCTGCTCACCAGAGACTTTACCAGTGAGATCAACACTGTGGATGACCAGGCAGAGGAAGGCCAAGGGATTAGTAAGTATGAATACATGGACGTTAGGCATTCTGACTCTTCAGAGGGAGGTGACCCAGAATGGGAGAGAAGCGAGAATCAAACATCTGAAATAATTGAGGTTCAGATGGAGGATACAGACCAAAGAGTGGGTGTTTTGAAAAAGGAGCACAAGGCAGAAGAGGAAGCTGAAATGTGCCACAACATAAATAAACAAGCCACTCTTCAGGGGGATCTGAGCAGTACGGTCATGCCAGATGTGCTGACACCTGGGGGAGGAAACATGGAGGAGTATGAAGAAATGACTGTATTTGGAGAGGTGCCTGAAGGGTGGGGACAAACAGAATATGAGAACCTCCCGGTAAAGGGGAGGGCCGATGCTGAGGATATGGACAGTAGCAGGTGTGCAGGGATCGGGGACTACATCAAGGTATGTGCCGGCATCGGGGAGCCTGGCACAAGCACATCATTTGACAACCCAGACTACTGGCACAGCAGGCTGTTCATCAAGCCAGATGCTGTACGCACTTAATAATGTGGACTGGGACAGACACACTGTTACTAATGCAGTCTGCTGTCATGAGTTTTATAATGCTTTCCTTCTTTTGATAATTTCTTTGCATCCAAAGGCTTTTGAAAAATCTTCATATCAAAAGAAATTCGCCTTTGTTAGTGTTATTGTTATTTCAATGTTTTTGTGCAGTCAGTACTATGTAATTAAACCAAATATATGATAGCAGAAAACACAACAGTAAACTTTATTATTATGTGAAATTTTCAATTAAGGGCATTTAAAGTTTGTTTGCTTTTCAATAAGTTGATGATTGCAAATATTCAATCAATTTTATTATACTGACGTGTTGGTCAGCATTTTGTACACTGCCTTCAAATGTATCGACATATAAAAACAATTTATCAATTTTCTTCTGAAAAGACGTCATTTGATTTTTGTCTTTTATTCATTAAGGATATATTATAGGGGCCGGAATAAAGAAACGTGTCCATTGGAGCCCTCTAGCTGGCATGTGATGCATTCGACGCATGCGCACATGATTAGGCAGAGATCAAAGATTATATCGGGGAAGATAGTTACCTTCAGTATTGTTCCCTTTTCAGTCAGGTTTAAAGACACATTTCTAATCCCAGCTATACCCCATGTTAGTTACCTATGCCAACTGCAATTTGCCAACATGACTTATTATCAAAAGAAAATAAAAGGGATTTTAGTTTGCGTACACATTTTGTTTAAATTAAAAATACATTTTTAACCGTCTTCATTTGAGATAAATGTACCATGAATTCAATGAATGTCGAAACGCTTGCTTACTTTATTTATTTATTTAGTTAGTTAGTTAATTAGTTAGTTATTTGAATGCGCTGATGGTTCTCTTGTGAAATGCCACGGTGCCTTTCTGTTCCGTAAAGATGTCCTCTCGACAGAAGATCACCCACATAACTGCAGTGCGCACGAGTTTAGTGACAGCGTAAAAAAAAAATAAAATAAAATAAAAATTTTTTAAAAATCTTCTATTTTGTCCAGCCAGGCCTGTTTCGTGTTTTTTTTCTCATTATTATCCTGTTTATTAGTTATTTATTTATTTGACAGGGATATTGCATGTGTAAACTAAGACGTGTCCTATAATTAGCATCACGTGTCTTTAATCTTGCAATCAGTCAGTGCCCATTTAAAAGTGACAACAGTTGCTTTACTGTTTGGTAACATGGTGTGTACCACACTGAACTGTGATCACAGGAAGCAAAGGACAGCCAGAAATTAGAAAATTATAAACAAGAATGTTAATGGTAAAGGTTATAAGACCATCTTTGCGTGGTTGCAATGGAAAAATTGATGACAAATTGAGGTGCTGGATAATGCCAATGGTTACCAAAGAGCAAAGTACATCAGGGTGAGATTGCACTATCTGTTGCTATTTGAGCCAACGTGGACTTGATTGGCGATGACCAAGGACAATAGCACAGCTGAAAACAATTAAAAATAAATTTAAAAAAAAAAAATCCAGACTGGAATTTGCCACAAGGCATATAACACACCACAAAGCTTTTGGGAGAATGTCCTTTAGACAAACTGGTGCTATTTGACAAGGAACGTCAACTCCATGATCAGAGACACAAAAATTAAGCACACCAGGAAAAAAGACAGTAGCTATTGTAAATCATTGAGGAGGCTCTGTTATGTTCTGGGACAGCTTTGCTGCCATTGGCACAGGGTGTCTTGAATAACATTTCATAACTGAGGCATTATATAGCATAATTAAATGCCATGTGTCAGTAAACATAGTCTCAGGTCATGGGTCTTCCAAAAAGAGTAATGACCCAAAATGTATGGCTAAAACATCCAAGGAGCATTCTGAGTCCTATACTGAACGTGTGGTAGGAGATGAAACTGTCTAGCGAAAGCACCATTCAAACATGAGACAGCTGGAGCTTTTGATCACGGGGAAGCTGGAACAGCTCTTGACAGGTGCAGCACTCTCATTAATAGCTATAAAAATCGTACGACTGCAGTGACTCCCTCAAAGGCTGTACAACAAAATAGTAGGTTAAAGATGCCATATTTTTTGTCCAGGCCTGTTTTCATGATTTTTTTATGCCAGATCAAGAGCAATGGTTTATTTCATTGCTTAATTTTCAGTAAGTTACTCTTCATTAAGTCCATTTTAAGCCTTTTTTTTTTTTTTTTTTTTTTTTTTAAAGGATTTCTGTGTTTTTCTTTAACAATGTTGCCAATTTTGCTGTCTTTTTTTCCCCAATCCTACCCATACATATATTTAAAAAAAGAATCCCCCCATAATAAGGTTAAAAAAGCATGTTATTGGTGTCCAGGAACAATTTGGGACCTAAAAACATTCATAGTATTAAAAAATGTATCAGATTTCATGTCAGAGTATATTGGAATACAACAGGGGAGGAATGTATAATGTTTAATGCATGTTACCTGTTATGGCCCCTAAAATGAACAAAGGAACCATAAGACCAGCACACCACATCTGGAAGCGGGTTCAAGAAATGAGGAAGCTTTTGATTTGGTTTGCCAGTTATTTGACAATATTGCCTCGTATCAAATTTTAGTTTTGAGCAAAACAAAATGCTGCTGTTTCTAAATTAAAAAGAGGATGAAACTCTACCAAGTGCTTGAATTTGTGATGACTGCCACGATACTGCCCCTTCTTGGCTTTTACCCTCAGGTGAGTCTGTCCAGCCAATCACTAAGTGGACGAAATGCATAAAACACCATGAAATATTGTGCTTCCCCGCACAATTTATATCAATATTATGCCAAAAGCTACAAGAGACTTAACAAAACGTCACTGATACAACAACCCTCACAAACCTTCAGCAGCTTAATTGTTGTTATTTTTCTGTTTATGTGGCGCGTGTTTTTGGTGAGAACTTCCTGCTATTTGGGTTTTCCCGCACTCAGACAAGCGTGAATTGTCTTGCCTTCTGAGCGTGTCTTTGGCAGCAGGCGGGATCGTGAGCTGTCGGGTGAAGTCGGGCGGGCCGGTGTAAGCGCACAGCGTAGAGCAGCGTGGTCCATCCTGTGACTGACATCCACCACGGGGGGAAAAAAAAGTTACTTTGAGTTCGCGGTCAGAACACTGCCAATATGTCTGGAGATGAAGACACGCAAGAGCAGACCATCGCTGATGACTTGGTGGTCACCAAGTACAAGATGGGAGCTGAGATAGCAAACCGTAAGGGAAACACAGTTGGTTTCATCGGTCTACTGGTTTCCAGTTGGCTCTGATGGTAGCTAGCAGCGTCTGCTATCCAGACAGCAGCTGAGCAGTGCCATGTGCCGCAGCAACAGTAGCATTGGATTATGTTAGAAAACAAGACCAGTGTGTATAACCGAGAAAACATGGATCTTACAAAGACTTAAGTAGGAAATTATACTATTTCGTCCATTGTGTTTTTCACTATGTGGAGCTGGCATATCGAGACAGGAGCGCCGTATCCTTATGTGCCTAAGCTAACTGATTAGCAAGTGTTAGCTAGCCGTGTCGCTAATAACGTAACAATGACGTGAGCAAACACAAGTTTAAATGTAAACCTGCATCTAATTTAAATGTAAACACAATTTCATTTAACTTTATCCAATAGCTACTTCCCTGAAAGGATGGGAAGTAAAAAAAAAAAAAAAAAAATCTGTTTAAATATAAAATCGCATTTTATTTTTGTTTACTGATCAATGAAAAAAGATAATCTAGAATTGCCGTATTTAATGAAATTAAATTAAATTAATGAAACGAAAAATACTTCATTAATCCCAAAAGGGAAATTCAATGTTGTAGTAGATAAATAATTTGAGGAGGTCTTGTTCCGGAGGCTGATGGCTGCTGGCAGGAATGATATTCTGTATCTTTCAATCGCACAGCGGACCTGAAGAAGCCTCCCACTGAACACACTTTGTTGTGTTTATGTTGTGTTTAATCACAGACTAACTGACTTTTTACGGATGTGGTACATATATTCAGTTTCAGTGGTATATATTCATCTGCATTTTATCTTATGACATAAGTTATGCATATATTGATCTAACGTATATGTTAATGCAAATAAAAAACTTCTAGAAACAACTTTTGATGCAATGATTACCTCTATATTTTATAAGCATTAACTTCAATTCAGAATGTCAAGCATTTTACCACATTCTCACACATCACACACTCGTATATGCCTGCTTTGCTACAGATTTTATTATTAATATAAATAAACTAACTTTGGAATAGTACTTTAACACGTAAGGTCAAAACTGCATATCTGACGGAGACCTCACACATTTAAAGTTTGCATCTGATGATTTAGTGGGATTAAAGTGTTAATCCATTTGAATTAACCAAATTTGCAGAAAGTTATTGGAGTGAGGAGATCCCTTCACTGAATTGATTATTTGTTGATATTTAAGAGAAAAACTTTGTTTCAGATTTCTTGTAGTGAGTTTGCAGCCTCAGCCATGGTGTGCTTCTTGTTGAAATGGGAATGATCAGAGACTGTGTCTTTTGTTTGTGCATAGCAACTTGTTACAACTGCTTTGCTTATGCATTTATTCTTTTACCCTGTCCAATGTTTATAAATGCAACATTAGCTCATTGTAAACTAAGTGTTTTGTAAACAAGAAGTATTTTTTAAATGTTAATTTTAAGAAAAAATATCCAGCAACCTGAAACCCATCCCTTTTAATAAAAAAAAACAAACAAACCAAAAAACCCTTTTCATAGATGTATAGTATTTCAACACATCCGGCATTTGGAATCATACTTCTAATGTTTAAAAATCTCTTTCAGTATGTACTGTTGTACTGTTTTTAATCAGCATTTTTAATTTTTATCAACTTCCCAACAGAGGCTCTGAAAATGTTAGTAGCAGCTGCTACAGCTGGAGTCTCCGTGCTCAGCCTCTGTGAAAAGGGAGATGCCTTTATTATGACAGAAACTGGGAAAATCTTCAAGAGGGAAAAGGAAATGAAGAAAGGTACCTTTTTTTTTTTTTGCCTTCAATAAGTCATCCAAGATGTCCCTGACTGGCTCAAACTCCCCTCTCTGTTTTGCAGGCATTGCTTTTCCTACCTGTGTGTCAGTAAACAACTGTGTATGCCATTTCTCTCCTCTGAAGAGTGACCCTGATGTCATACTGAAGGATGGGGACCTTGTCAAGATGTATGTTACTAATGTTGCAGCACAGCTCTCTGAACCATGTTTAGATGAATTTGTTTAATTGACAGGGCATTTTCTTCTTACCTTGTGCTTCCCTGTTTTTGTGCATGTGCAGTGATCTGGGTGTGCATGTCGACGGCTTCATTTCAAATGTGGCTGACAGCTTTGTTGTTGGTGTATCCAAGGTATGTGCTCTTGACTGTTTAAAAAAAAAAACTCCTACGCTGTCGCATCCTAGAAGCATATTGGGATATTCAGTCTTTATCTTGGTTCCTGTGATGCTTAAGGACAAACCAGTGACGGGACGGAAAGCTGACGTCATCAAAGCAGCTCACCTCTGCGCGGAAGCTGCTCTTCGGCTTGTGAAGCCTGGAAACCAGGTAACACTGCCTCTAATTTCACTGAAAGGGTCACTGTTTACACCTTCTCATCTAATAACCCCTGTGTCTCTTTCATAAGAACACACAGGTCACAGAAGCCTGGAACAAAATTGCAAAGTCTTTCAAGTGTTCCCTGATAGAGGGTGAGTGCAGACATGTGTGGTGTTTCTGAGCCGTTTGACCCCACTATATTTGCTCAGTGCAATTCGGACACACTTGACTCATTTCTGTGCACAGGAATGCTGTCCCATCAGCTCAAACAGCATGTGATTGATGGGGAGAAAACTATCATTCAAAACCCAACGGAGCAGCAAAAGTAAGTTGATGATTGTTACCTCTGATTTATTTGATCCTTGTAGTCAGTGGATAACCTCATCCCTCTGTATTTATAGAAAGGACCATGAGAAGGCCGAGTTTGAAGTCCATGAGGTGTATGCGGTGGATGTGCTAGTCAGCACTGGTGAGGGGAAGGTGAGAAGGAATTTGGCATAATTGTATGTTTCTGCCCAACTTTGAAAAGTCTGCAAAGTCTGATGTGTTCTTAATTTATTCTTCAGGCTAAAGATGGAGGCCTGAGGACCACCGTTTATAAACGAGACCCCAACAAGGTGTATGGTTTGAAGATGAAGACATCTCGAACATTCTTCAGTGAGATGGAAAGACGCTTTAACACGATGCCTTTCACTCTGAGGTAAGCCCAACTTCACTTTAAAATATTTAAAGTTTTTCTCCCTGTTTTAGGTAAACTTTGTAAAATATCTCCTAACTTACTTTTATTGTTTTCTCTGCATGTTTCAGAGCATTTGAAGATGAAGGCAAGGCGAGGTTGGGTGTGGTGGAGTGTGCCAAACATGAGCTGCTGCAGCCGTTTACTGTGCTCCATGAGAAGGAGGGTGAGTTGAATTGTCAAAAAGGGACCAAATTGAAGAACACCTAAGGTCAATGTCACGTTTATTTATATAATGCATTTAAAAACAACAGAAGTTGACCAAAGTGCTTCACATAAAATCAGACTAAGTTTGATTGAAATGAATCTGTGCAACCGCGTCTTATTAAAGATGCACTTGAAATGGTGAAAACATGAGAGCACAGGCAGCTTTGGTAACAAGAAATGAAGGAGATGCTTGTCTGAATGAAACAAACTGACTGCAAGACCAGAGTCTGGCATTGGTCAGTGCTGCATCGTGGTTAACTTGACACACTCAGTGTGTGGGAAATGAGCCATTCAGGCAGCTACTAAACCATAGTAACTAGGATAAGAAATGTTATGCAAGATGTAATTTCTCACATACTTTGGCTTACCTCATATTAGGTGAGCTAAATAATCTGATGCTGATGACAAGCTGTAACCATGACAACAATAAACCCTGCCAGCTGATAATGGGAAGTATCAGTTTTAATCTATAATGGAAGGCCTTTCTCAGGTCTCTTTGCCAAGTTAATCACCAAGGCACAAAATGAAATTGGAATATATGTCTTCGCTAAATTGATCCTGGAGACTGGTTTACTCATAGTTCATAGCTTAACTCATAGCTTGTCTTTTAACATTTTTACTCAACCTTGGTCTTTAAGTACCACTTCCTTGCATGTCTTAGACGTGTTCCTGAAGCTCCTCATCATGTTCTTTGCAAGCCCGCTAACAAGACACTCATTTAAGTGTGTTAAAGCCGGGCTACCTATAAAACATGCATCACAGTGGTACTTGAAGACAAGGATTGACAAATACTGTCTTATAAGATTGCTTTGAAGTTGATGCTACTTAGTTCAGATTGGAAGTTTCCACATTATCCTGTGATGGAGTGAGAGCAAGAGGCCTTGAGGCCTTCAGGCAGTCATCAATCAGTTCTGCTGATGATAATAAACTTACTTATCCCTAATTGTTGTCAGACAGCTAAAAAAAAAAAAAAAATTTTGGGGCTGTGTGCCAAAGAGACTGTAAATTTAATCTGCAACACAATGAACTCCCAGATACGTCAACGCACTGCCACCCCGATACCACCCAAATATTTTGTGTGATTATATGAATCATGTTTGGATTTTCATCGATTGATTTTATGTGACCGGTACAAAAGAAAGTCTTGCCCAGTAAGCTACAAACAGTAAAATACCCTTACTGCACATTGTAATGCATGAAGCAATCTACTATTTGTATCCTACGTTTCTATATTTTTAGCCTTTTCTTTTTGCCTTTGTACATCATGAGCTGACAGGGTCTTTCTGGTCCAGGACCCAGAAAGCTGTTAAAACACTTTAGCCTCAATATTCACAATTTACCAACATGGCTAATTCACACGGGATTGACATCACATGTCTGCAATTATGATGAATTACATTTAGTCCCTACATCAAACTAATCCCGTCAGAATAAGGTTTAATATACAGATAGATTTATTCATTCATTTTCCAAATCGCTTAGTGTGATTAAGGGTTGCGGGGATGGTGGAGCCTATCCCAGAAATCATTGGGCGAGAGGCAGGGCACCCCTGGACAGGTCGCCAGTCCATCACAGGGTCACACAGAGACAAAGAACTATACACACTCAAACTCACTCATAGGGACAATTTAGAGTAACCAATTAACCTAACATGCATGTGTTTGGATGGTGGGAGGAAGCCGGAGTACCCGGAGCAAACAAGGAGAACATGCAAACTCCACACAGAAAGGCCACCGTTTGAGCCTCTTCCCAGCTGAGGATCGAACCAATGACCTCCTTGCTATGAAGACACAGTGCTGACCTCTACACCATTGTGCAGTCCAAGATAAACTGAAATTTACAAAAAATTATAATTTAGTCCATACATGTAATACCTTTTCAACAGCACTATAATGTCTGTGCCTGCTTGGCCCTCTCCAACTCCGTTTTCTGCGTTTGCTCAGGTGAGTTTGTTGCACAGTTCAAGTTCACTGTGCTGCTCATGGCAAACGGACCCCTACGAATCACCAGTAGCCTCCATGAACCAGAACTCTACAAGTCTGAGCATGAGGTGGAGGATCCAGATCTTAAGGTAAGAATTATTTGATGGAAGGGAAAAACAGGAAAGATTTTTTATTTAAGCTTTTAAACATGTGGACATGTTGTGTGTTGCTCTTCAGGTGTTTTTTGTCTTTTAATTAAATTCAATTTTGTTTTCATAAAGGCTTTACTTCAGAGCTCAGCCAGCCGCAAGACCCAGAAGAAGAAGAAAAAGAAGGTGAGTTACAGAACAACAGTGTGTTATCCTTTGCAAGTAAAATTCCATGTGTTTGCTCTGGCTTATTTCTGTTCTTTTTATGATAGGCTTCCAAGACGGTGGAGAATGCAACAGGACAGGCGATGGAGACTGAAGCCGCAGAATAGATCCCAATAAATTGTGATAGACATCTGATGACCCAAAGAACAGGCGTCACGATTCTTTCTGTCCCGGCTGTTTGAGGCACTTGTGGTCATAGCTGCTGTGAATACCTCTGGATCTAACTGATGTCAGTATGGGACAAAGCTGCTCCTAAATTCTGTCACTCCACCTAAAACACACACACACACACAACCTTAGTAAATTTTCTTGTCCTTAAGGCAGCCTCTCTCTCTCAGTGGCTGCACTTTGACCATCCAAGAAGATCTTTTCTACAGGGACAGAATCACACAGGAACATTTTAGCATTTTACTGGCCTATAGCTTTCCATTTACTCTCCACAGCAACTGTGGTAAAACATGTGGAGCATAAAATAAGTTAGAAAGAGCAGCCGAGGATGATTGATGCATAGTCCACGTAATTATATGACATTTATAATAATTTGTTAAGGTTGTACACCTAAAGCCATGCCTTTTGAAAGGAGTGTCAACTCATTGTGGGCAGAAACGTTTTATGTTCACACAGTTAGTTGGCATGACCTTTTCCAGGTGTCAAAGCTTGATTACTGCATTTTTACTACTATTGCTTAAGTCTGTGCTTAAAATCGTTGCTTATGCTCCTAAATATCTCCTGTAGGCTATTTGGTTAATGATTGATACAACTGACATTTTAACATCAGGCCCCTGAAAAAAAAAAAAAGTGTTCAGTGGTGAATGGTAATAACCCTTACCAAAGGTTCAGTGTTTGGTCCTCTAGTACCACGGCTGAATCAGAAGGTCTTGTGTTTACATGAGAATTCCATACATGTCAAATTCATGGATGCTTTTGTAAAACAAATCCCGGTTTTAGAGACTATTTTTGGAAACATTAAAAAACCACCTGCCAACAGTTGTAGGCTTTTGTTTTCTTCTCTGTTCATATATTAAAGAATAATGGGTTAAAGAGTGTTTTAAAAAAGCCCAGGGTTTCATCCAAACTCTTCTTGTGTGAGGATTTATTTCATTTTAGTGGAGTTCCCACATTTAAAATGGTGCTAGACCTTGCTGTCAATAGGCAAAGTTAGGTGGTACAGATACACACGATTAATTGGTTCTTTAAAACCATATCCAACAGCAGCAGCATTATTATGCTCTAGAAAATATGTTGGAAGATATTAAAAGCAAAGATGACAAAAGAAAAACTGATAACTGAAAACATGCATACGGAAAGGCTTTCCCTCTATTGTATGCTTCCCTGTTACTCAGAGTGAAAGAGTATTTTCACTTTTACTCATTGTCTATATGCTTTCATATATTCATTTAAATAAAGAGCTAAAAAATTATGTTGAAAACTAATAAGTCTTAATAGAAAAGCATGCTAAAATTCTTGACGATTTTTTTTTTTTTTTATAGAAATACCAGATAGGCCTTTTTTTTTTTTTTTTTTAAATGTATTTAACTCTTAATTGGCCATTGTGATACTGGATTGGTTAAATTGATATTTAGTTTTCAGTAACAGATGAGAACAATTAAATGTGTTTCAGTAATATAAAACAAAAATATGCAGGCTTTTCAAAAAGTAGTTTCCAAGCTGCATATGAACATATTTGTGTTTTGACTGTAAATCGGTGTTAACACATCATCAGATTTTATTAAACAGACTCAGAAGTCTGGTGGGCCTCTCAGGGATTGCTCTTAAGTGGTTTCATTCCTACCTCTCGGATTGACAATTTTTTTCTAAGTATGGATACATGCTCCTCACGAACCTATGAAATAAAATGTAGGGTTACCCAAAGATCAATTATAGGCCCGTTACTTTTTAACCTGTACCACTTGGGGACGTCATCAGGAGACACGGCGTTGATTTTCACAGCTATGCCGATGATACACAGCTTTACACCGCCGTGTCCCCTGATGACTTAGAGCCACCTAATGTTCTTTTAAATTGTATTTCAGATATAAAGTCATGGATGGCAGCAAACCTTTTACAGTTCAACCAGGACAAAACTGAAGTTTTAATTATCGGTCCTGAAGGCAAGAGAGAGATCCTTTTATCTAAATTACATTTTAATCCCTCCCAGTGTGTGAGAAATGTGGGTGGTGTTCTTGACTCTGAGCTGGATTTTATTCCACACATAGAAAATGTAAGAAAAACAGGTTTTTATCATCTGAAAAACATCGCCAGAGTCCACCCATTTCTCTCTCTTGCCAACACAGAGGTGCTCATGCATGCTTTTATTTCCAGTAGATTAGATTACTGTAACGCCCTGCTCTCTGGTCTTCCTAAAAAGTCTCTACAATTACTACAGAATTCAGCGGCACGAGTTCTGACGAGGACCAGAGGGCGGGAACACGTTACACCAGTTTTAAAATCGCTGCATTGGCTTCCTGTGCGCTTCAGGATTGATTTTAAGATTCTTTTACTTGTTCATAAATGTTTTAATGGTCTTGGGCCTTCTTATTTATCCGACCTTCTTTTTAATGATGAGCCTTCGCGGACCCTGAGGTCCTCTGGTACTGGCCTTTTAGTGGTTCCTAAAGTCAGAACTAAGAAATGAGTCTCTGACAATGAAATGAGTGAGACCTCTTTCCATTGTTATGGTCCCCGACCGTGGAACAGCCTGCCAGAGAGCCTCAGGGCCACAGAGACTGTTGATGTTTAATAGAGGCTCAAGACACACCTTTTTAGCTTAGCATTTAACTGAATTTTATTTTACTTTATTTACTTATCTTAATTTACTTCATTTATTAATTTATTTGTTTTTAAATTGTTTTATTAGATTTATTTTTTTAATACATTATTGTGAAGTCCTTCTATGTATATATGTATATTTTCTTTTATTGTTGCTCTTATTTCTTACTGCTTCTTAAGGTTATTCATCTTCTGGTTTTAACTCCAGTGTTTTCCTTATGGGGATCCAGCACGCTGGGGGCCCTGCCTGTTTGGTCTGGGGGCTGTTGTCATGACGACCGCTGCTGTTTGGGTGGCGTGGGGTCCAGCACTGCAGCTTCACGGCTGCGGGTGGCCCCTTTGCTGCCTGGGAGTTGTGCGGTTCCTGTGGCAGCGGCCCCTATGAGCATGCGGGGGACTAGCTCCTGGTGTGGATGGATCGTTAGGTATTGTTTCCTGACATCAGCACCAAGTCAGAATTGTTAACACTTACTTAATGTTTTTAGTTGTTTTATTAACCAGAATTCAGTTAAAGAGACCGTATTCAGGGAATGATGTTTGCTCTATGTCCTTGTGTGTGTGTGTGTGTGTGTGTGTGTGTGTGTTTGTGTGTGTGTGTAAAGAGCTTGTGTCTATTATTTTTAAATACCTTTTTATTCACAGTTTGTTTTAATCCTTATGATTTGATTTTATCCTGCAAAGCACTTTGTGTTGCCCGTGGCATGAAAAGTGCTCAAGAAATAAAGTTTGATTTGATTTAAATACCGCTGCCAAAGACGGAGTTGCACTTGGCTTCCATTAAACCCAGGTATGGCTTCACGTCTCTTCCATCACTTTGTGTGCATTATTTCAACATTGGGCTCGTGGCCCTGTTACATGTCTTTGGGTTATTTAAAGTAACTTGGACTGTAAAACAATTTTTTCTTAAAAGATCATACGAACTTATAATACTACTCTGGTGATGCACTACAATATCTAACTAAAAAGTCATATTTATGATTGTGAGTTTAGAAACTCCATTTCCCGACTCATAGCTGTCCATTAATGTTGACGTAATGTCTCCTATAAAGTGGATGTCGCTTGAAAATGACGTTCTGTGCGGCGGCTATTCCTTAGTTAACGGTGAGTAGAAATGCTGGTGAATGAATCCAAGTCAATCATCCTCAATTTAAGCGCATCAGAATAATCTTCAACGTTTTTTGTAGATTTTCAGCAATTCTTCATCGAAATGAGGGCAAAGGTAAGTGTCCTAACTTTTGTCTGATGAGAGAAATGTACCTTTAATTGTGCTAACGTTTGCTAGCTAGCCAGATAGAAACCTTCTTTACCCCCGTTTTCTTTCTGTATCTTTTCCCGGCAAGTTTTAATTGTCTGGACTTTCAATGATCAATTTGTGAATTTTGTATGTTAAACGTGTTTATTAAAATTTAAATGTAATTTAAATATCGTCTTTTCTTCCTAGTGGAGAAAGAAGCGCATGCGCAGGTAAGGGTCTGTTGAGAGCACGATTTTATGGTCCCATTAAGGAGACTGCTTTCCCATTAAAGTGTGAGCTGTTGCACATGCAGGCTGAAGCGCAAAAGGAGAAAGATGAGGCAGAGGTCCAAGTGAACTGAGCTCCCAGCCATAGCCGGGACACCACCCCGTGACCTGCAGCCAGACTGGTGAACACGGCTGGAGACCCAGGGCCCTCTTCCATTAAGACTGAGGCCAGAAATAGCAGAGCCAAAGCAGCTGAGTGATGCTGATGAGGGACTTAACACCTGCTGGATGTCAGGCTTTTCCTCTGGGACTCTCTGGAAATTGTTCCATATTCCTCAACTTTTATCATTTTGTTTTTGTCTACACTGATTAAAAGTTTTGGTTTAATAAACAGTCTGTCTTTTTTCACTCCTTATTTCACTAAATCATTGTGAAGGTTAAGTTGAACTGAACAGCTCACAATGTGGACAAAACTTGGTTTTGGTGATAAAAGTGCACAAAACTGTCAAATGGGCCCTAGTGACTAAAAACAAGACTTCCATTTATACCTTTGATGTTCATTAGTGGTCCTCAAGAGCCACTATTCTGCAGGACTTTGACTTTTCCCTGTTTGAATATATCTGATTGCAATTAGATTTTCAACAGCTTGTCAAATTATTCACAAGCCTGTTGAAGACCCATTAGATTTTGGTTAGCTAAAGCAGGGAGATGTGGAACCTCTGGGGCATTGTCTCTAAACCACCAGTTACAAATGTTTGTAGTTTTTAAACCTTTTTTGTTAGATGGTTTAAATCAAAGCAATGCAAGTCAGATCTAGTACTGTAACTAAACATTTAAATGAATACTTGTAGAAAAAAAAAAAAATTAACCTGGGATTGGGATCCTCAGTCATGGTCCTGCAAGGTTTAGTAGTGTCCTTACTGCAGTACATCTGACGTGGACTCAGTCTGTTAAGTTATGTGTGTTGCTGAAATGAATCTTCTAAAACCTACAAGATGCTGGGCCTGCAGGACCAGTACTGAGGATACATGATTTAAAACAAAATAGTATGGAATTCCATTACTGCTTATTGAAATAAATGAATAAAATAAAGGCCATCCAAAATTTGGAACATTTTAAGTTGTTTTCTGCAAGCGGTAAGGAAAAAAGGGCTCAGCAGATAGTGCTGTTCACACGGAATATCTGTTCAAATTCCCACAATTTCTAAGTTTATAAATGGAAAATGAAAAATTCCACAATTATCAATACAGTATTTTTTTTGCCAATAATTAATGTCATTGTGATTGCTATTTTAGCAAAATTGGTATTAAATATTCAATAACGGGAGCAATTAAACTTTCAGTGATCTAAAATAAAAACGAACAGGCTTATTTAAAACTCAGTTTTCCTGCTGCAAATTCATTTCTTTGTGTTTTTACTTTAAATCTGTGTTAAATAACACTGCAAAAGACAGAGTAACACTTGACTGCCATTAAACCCAGTTATGGCTTCACTTCTCTTGCATCATGTGCACAATTTCGAAATTAGGCTCATCTCACTGTTACTGAAGGGCAAAACCGTCTTATTTTTCAAACCACATTGCTGTCAAAAAATGTGGCAGCTGCTTTTTGAAATGTCACTTGGCATGTGGACCTTGTGGCAGTTTATAGTCATAAGTATTTCTTATAGCAAAACCACAATTCTAATTATTTTGATAACTACAAATTGATTATCGGTAATAGGTAACAAGTAATTCAAGATTTATCCAACACTGCCTATAAATTTCTTGTGCCATGCACAAACTGATGGACGAGATGGTGAACGCGATCCATACTCATTTCTGTAGTTTTGACTGTCTGAATCCAATTTTGTTTCAACCATAAAACACGATATGTATTTTCTTGAGGAGCAGCCACTTTTTAGGATCTTATTAAACCGAAGCTCTTTAAAAGAGAAATACATTACTAAAATGTCGTTTAAAACTTTAATAACCACCAAGTACATGTAAGAAACACAATTAACATGTCATCACTTGTCTTTGTAATACCTTTTTTTTTTATATATGGTAAACAGACTTTGCAGACACCCTTTACGTTTTGTTTTCCTCCAGGGCCTAAGTGCATGTTGTTCCTGCAGGTTGTCTATGTACCCACTGTATGTACCTAAAGGATCATCAAAGTCTTCACCCTTCGAGCAAACAGAGATAACATGGTGTTTCTAGGCAACAAGGCGGCTATTTAAAACCTGGCTTGTTTGAGGAATAACTGTGGTTATTATTGAGAGTCAGTCGAAAAGCTACAAGGCAAAGAGCATGAGAAACTCTCTATTATGTTTTCCTGTAATGTTTTGTGTTTGCATCAGTGACAGCAGCTGCACGCCGCTGCGTGGGCACCGCTGCTGATGCGGAAGGTGATATGCGCGTGGCATGGTAATAAGTGAAGAAAGCCAGAGCACCTTTCTGTCAATGAGCCTGTTGGCGCTGCTGTCACGCCTGTTTTAAGCTGCTGCAGTGGACAGAAGCGCCTGCGCGTGCGAAAGGATTTATTCTCAAAGGTTGGCTTTAAAAGCTGTGTAAGTTATTACAGTATCGTTACATATTGGGAGTAGGTTTACTTTAGGCCAAACTTGTTTGTATTCAGGCGCAATAAATAATATCGCATTTTGACCATACGCTGGGCACATGACGCTACAAGTTAATGCTAGTGGTTTGTTACCATGAAATGAAGCGCACTTAATTTCATCTGAAGGAGGGCTTGAGTCTGAGCCCGCCTTCTCATGTCTCCTCTTGCCCTGCCTTGAAGAAATATGAAATAGCGGAATAGTCTGTCAAACTGCCGCAAAAGCAAGTCGTGATCGTGATGTAACAGTCGGAAGCCCGCAGTTTTTGTCGATGGTTTCTGCGAGAAAACCGTGTTACAGTGTGCTGGCGCTTAAAGCTGTCGCAGGAGCGGAGAAGTTGAAGGCCAGGTCGAGCTGCTGTTAAGTCAGAGAGATTTTACAATGCCAGCCGTGGATGCAGAACCGGTAACGGCACCCTCAGCCTCGGCTTCACCGGGCCAGCCCCCCACTGTAAGTGTGCTGTGGTCGTTTGCAAAATGCCTGGGTGCTGTGCTACCAGTGTACCTGGCTGGGTATTATGGCTTCAGCATCACTGTCGTGCTGTTCGGGCTTATGATCTACATGGGATGGAAGCACCATCGCCTGGAGAAAGTGATGAGGCTAAAGTCTGCTATGTACCTTCTGGAAAACGAGAAGGAATTCACCACTGAGAAGGTTTTCAGAGTCAAGAGGGATTTGCCTCCCTGGGTAAGAGATACTGCACTCGCTGGTTATTTTCTGCAGATTACACCCCCTACCACATGTGTGATGTGCTGCATGTCTGCTGTTTGTTATATAGATTATTATGCACTGGTAGGCACCTCATATGTGTTAAAGGATCCAGATTTTTTTTCCCATTTAAGGCATATTCAGAAATATAAAATTTGAGTTAATATTTAGTTGATTTTTTGTACACTATATTTCTGTGTTTATATTCATGTGTGCAAAAGAATTTTTTGAATGGCACACTTATGACATGTCATATTAGATCTGTAGTAGAATGAATGAGTTATAATGGAGTAGGTGGGATTGCCACTGACTTTTCCTTTTCCTGTTTGGCTCCTGTGGACCTGTTTTGACCTTATCTGGCTTCCAAAACTCAATGACTCATAAACATCCTTCAGAGAAGAGGACCACCATATGTGGCCATAGCGCATGAGGGAATAAACTGTGTGTGTGAGTGTTGAAGTGAGGGAGAGTGTGTGACATCTCGTATCAGTTGTGCAAAATGCGGTTAATAATTTCCTAAAATTTAGTCAGTTACCAGATTAGTGTAACTTGTGTTTTTATTTGAACCATGGTTTAAAATCCAAGCAATGAAAGTCAGATCTGCACTGTAAATAAACATTTAAATTAATACATTTTTTCAGTAACTGTGTTTAATGTAAATGTGTAATTAACTAACAAGTAATTAATTAACAAGTTAAAAAGGTCATTATTTTTATTGAGGTGAATCCTTGTGTGTGTGTTCTGAAGACATAACGGCCGGAAGACACACTTTCACTGACAGTGTGCTGATGTGTAATATGCAAATCCACAGGTCAACTTTCCAGATGTGGAGAAAGTGGAGTGGCTGAATAAGGTATTATTATCATTGTTATTATTATTTTTGTAAATAGATTTATTCTTTTTTATTTGCAGCACAACATTTATAGTCTGTCTCGGCATACAACTTCCTGCTCTTTTGTATGTCCAGTCAAAGGACAATAAACTGCTAATTGTTTAAATATATTTATCCCTCATAAACCCCTTCAGTAACTCCAACAATAGTAATATCAATGCATCTCTTTTAATATTAAGAAAAGAATGCATGTGGGCAGTTTAAGTGAGTCATCTCTTGTTACAGCCTCTCCATCAGAGCAGATAATCTGCTGGTGTAATTAAGAGGCAGGGGGAATGGCTCAGATCATATCTCAACTTCTTTGTCTCTGTCAGTGTAGTAACCTTGCATCTGCACTGCAAACATGGATGTGAATACTGATAATATGAGCTGCCCACCGGGAGGAAGAATGTAATGAATTCGATGACAGAAACCTAGATTGTAGGATTGTAATTTGTTAGACTCATTTTTCAACGGCCCAAGTCGTTCCACCATACTCCTTAACATGTGATCCAGCTACTTGCTTGCATCTGTAACATGCAGTCCCACAATCTGTTATTTTGCTTAATGCCTCATAGAAATTAGTCTGAAGTGATGCAAGAGAGAAAATAGCAGGCAGGAGTCATACTAAATAGATTTTTCTTGATAATGCAAATGCATTTTATCAGCTCTAACTGCAGAGTGTGAGCATCACCAGTATAATGAGGATGAAACCGTTGATAACAACCAGCAATGCCTCTATCTTTCATTTCACACTAGTATGTTGCAGCCCAAGCCACGAGACTGTCAGAGAGATTTTAATAATGTGGTTTTCCAAAAAATATTTGCATAACTTACTAACTCAGACTTAACATTATAACAATGCTCCACATTGTTTTAGAGTTTTTGGCTGAAAACCTGCCATATAGACTGGATGTGTGATCATTGATGAAAACCTGAACGCCATTTTATATAGTAGTGATATCTTTTTTTTGCAATGCTCTTATCAGTGCAAAACTAAAAATAAGCTGATTTATGCTTTGTCATGTAGATCTTGCAGCAGGCTTGGCCCTTCGTAGGTCAGTTTGTGGAGAAGCTTCTGGTGGAAACCATTGCCCCTGCCATCCGAGCTTCCAGCATTCATCTGCAGACTCTCAGCTTCACTAAGGTCAACCTCGGAGACAAGGTGTGTGTGCATTGCATGTCATATCTTTTGCAATGAATCCAAGACTATTCAATTCAAAGAGATTTGCCACCACCTGCAAAAAAAGCAAGAAGGCTGAATACTTTATGTAACAGCAGCTGCTGTGTTTGCAGGCTGTGAAAGTGGCTGGTGTAAAGGCTCACACAGAACATGATAAGAGACAAGTCATGTTGGATTTATACTTGAGGTAATGCATCACAACTTTTATTAATATGCCTTTATATATGTTTGCTGATTTATATTCATATATTATATATTCTTTAGAATATATTAATATATTCGAAATGACAGCCTGATGATGAGTCATAGTTTGTAACAGCAGTTTACTTAACACACAAAAAGCACAGATAAAAACAGCTCTATCATAACTTTGATCATGTGCTTCCATTGGTTAAATATTTGCCTTCGTATTTGTCACTGTTCCTGTTTTTCAGCTATGCGGGTGATGTTGAGATAAATGTTGAAATCAAGAAATACTTCTGCAAAGCCGGAGTAAAAGGAGTCCAGGTTTGGAGAAATAATTAGTATATCCGGTCAGAGTTTGGGATGAGCCTGAAAACTTAATTTTTCATTAATTTACCTCCTTATAGCTTCATGGAAAGCTCCGTGTGATTCTTGAACCCCTGATTGGAGATGTGCCATTGATTGGAGCTGTTACTATGTTCTTCATCCGCCGGCCTGTGAGTTTTTTTTTTTTTCATTTTTGTACTGCATTGGCAGCTGACATCTACAGTTGTTCACATTTTCTTGGTTTTGTCTGTGTCATATACGTAGAAACTGGACATCAACTGGACCGGACTGACCAATCTGTTGGATATTCCTGGACTGAAGTGAGTTGTTAGGTTGAGTTCTTTTTAGATATCTTAGGTTGTTTTGGTTTGCTGTGTCGGCTTTCTGCTTTTTCCCAAATGACTTATACATGTTGAAGTTGGAACCAGTGCACTGATATTGAAGAATGTATTGAATTTATGCAACCAATAGTGTCACAGTATTGGATGAAAAAGGGACATAAAAAAAGACACAGACAACAGCTCTATAAACACAGATCCATCTGTGTTTAGATCTCTTTGGTCACACACATCAAGGATAAGGATGGCTGTGTGCTTTATTGTTCTTTTTAAAAACTCACTGAAAGCCAAAATGCCCAAACAAAATGTCCATACTCCAAGAGAGCAGCAAATATTATTTTAACCAGTTCAAACTGTATTTGCAGCTTTATTTATGTCTATGTTTATTTAAATAAATACATAAACAAATAGGGGCGGGATGGGTTAGCCAAACAGGGTAGGGAAGGTCAGAAAGTTTTTAGATGACCAAGTCACCCCCTCCACACACACACACACACACACACACACACACACACACACACACACACACACACACCACCTTTTTATTTTGTTTTTTTGCTTGTTTTTATGAAGACAAAACATTTTGACCAATACCAGCCTTGTTCTTTAAATTCCTTTAACTGGCCCCATCCTGTTTCCCATGAAACTGACATGCAACAATATGAATCTGTAACTAATATTTGATATATGCCTGGAGTTGACTGGAGACCTGTCAATGGTCAACTCTGCTTTTTTTGTACTAAGAGGGTTAAGGAAGGGACAGGCGTGGTTGTATATTTGGACTGCGTGTGTGGTTGTGTTTAAGTGTGAAACATTTTTTATGTTGTAAAGCGACCATGAACTGGAATAAGCAGTAGAGAAAATGAATGGATGGCTACAATATAAAGATAATAATGATTTCAGCTGGAGAATTCTAAGGAACAATAGAAATATTGTTTCTGATCCTACTGTGTGCGCATACAATTTTATCTAATGTACCTTTGTAAAAACACAATTAAACTGTTATTGGTGGTGTAAGTCTATAGCCATGACATACAGCACTACATACACACCATCATTCCGTTTGACTGTACTTTACAGTTTCTGACTGTATTCCTCAGGATCACAGGATCCTTCAGATCACATTTGCTAGCATGTTTTCAGAAACAAAGTTGCCTCATCTTGCTCAGTGGGTTCCTCCTGTTTGCACTGTGACTGGATTCATTTTGATTATGCATGGATATGTTTTCAGCAGTAGTTTATAGCCTCCGTCTGTCTTTATCTCCATTCTATGTGCATCCCCAACATCATCCTTGCATTCATTTGCAGTGCCATGTCGGACACTATGATAATGGATGCAATAGCCTCCCACTTGGTGCTCCCCAACCGTCTCACTGTCCCCCTGGTGGCCGACCTGCACGTGGCGCAGCTCCGCTCCCCTCTCCCAAGGGTAACTGTCTCAATAATAAATGGCCTCCTGGAGAAACATGGACCCACACTGACTCTGACTCAGCATATTAGCTGCAAGCACACACAGCACAACTGGTTGCTCATTTGCGAATGAGTAACGTGCACCAAAATTTTGTTACAGTGCAGGCTGATTTTGTTTCTGTGTATATGTTCACCTTATGACAGGGAGTTGTTCGTATCCACCTGCTGGAGGCGGAGGACCTTACTGCTAAGGACACAGTCATCAAAGGTTTAATTGATGGGAAGTCAGACCCGTACGCCGTGCTGCGGGTAGGAACCCAGATCTTCACCTCTCATCATGTGGACAGCAACCTCAACCCGCAATGGAGAGAGATGTATGAGGTGAGAAAGTGGGGGAGCAGATACACCAATTCTGCTTTGCTCTGATATTAGTTTGTCCCGTAACTTATTGCTTCATGTTGCTCTCCTTGCTTTGAGGGTTTGGCAATAATTCTCTGGTTGTAAATATGACACTTGCTTCAAAATTTTATCATCTTTTCTGGTAACAGGAAACAGCTGTTTCCCAGACTGCCTCTGGGACACATTTGTCTCATATTTCAGTTGATGAATTTTTTATCAAAGTGCCTAATTGGCTTGAAATGATCTACATCAGCTTAGTGCATAGTTGTTAAAAGTTCTCGTCATCTGTTTGCATGCACCTTGTGTTTTTACACCATTTGTGGCTGTATCTATATTTGTGTATTTGTTGTGTGTTTTGGGTATTTGTCCATTTATGGGTGTGTGTGTGTGTGTGTGTATGTGTGTGTCAGGTGATAGTCCATGAAGTACCTGGTCAGGAGTTGGAAGTGGAAGTGTTTGACAAAGACCCAGACCAGGATGACTTCCTGGGGAGGTAGTTTACTCATTCTCATTCATTCTGTTTCTGTGTGCTACTCATGTCATTCACATAAGTGCTTTGGTGTTCTGGACCGTGATTGTACTGAAAAAAAAAAACTTTATTGTCTTTTTAATTTTCTAATCCCAGCTTTATTGATTCTCTGAATTCTTCCCTCTACCTGTCTTTCAGGGTCAAGGTGGATCTTGATATTGTGAAGAAGGCCAGAATTGTGGATGATGTGAGTGTAGAGGTTTCAGACAAAAGTTCTGGATATTGTTTTTACTACATCTGTTATTTTCTCTCATATTGCAGACTCTCAAAAATCTGAGTCATACGGCAGTAATCCTGTTGTCATGTGATACCGGAAACACCATGTGCCTACTCGTGATCTGCTCTAGTCTCACCACCTACACCCCCTTCCGAGGCTTAAGAAATCATCCACATGAGAGAAATGTGTGTTTAATGAGCCTTCTGTTTTCCTTTTTGCGTGCAGTGGTTCAATCTGAGGGATGTCCCTTCTGGCAGTGTTCACCTGCGGCTGGAGTGGCTCTCTCTGCTGTCCTCTGCTGACAGACTTAGTGAGGTGAAGCACAGCTTAATGCTCCTGAAAGTACAAGATTAAACATGTAGACAGACGAATTAACTTCATCTTTAATGTAACAATTAAATCTTAAAAATTATTGTTGCGAGATTGTTTTTAGAGATGGCTTTTTGTGTATATTTAAATGTTGAATAATATTTCATGTATAATGTTTTTAATTCTGTGTCTGGTCCATGTTTAATTTTTTGCCTTTGGCAGGATTTTAAGAACTTAAATTCTCTTCCTCGTGTGTTCTTCTGTTTGTTGATCTTCTATCAGGTGATTCAGAAGAACCAGAACTTGACCACAAAGACAGGCGATCCTCCATCTGCTGCCATCCTTGCCGTTTATCTTGACCAGGCTTATGAGCTGCCTGTAAGCTTTTATTTGGTTAATTCATTAATTTATGAATTTAATTTTTGTCTGGTGTTCACAACGGTGTGGTTACAATGTTGTAGATGAGGAAAGGTAACAAGGACCCAAGCCCAATGGTGCAGATTTCTGTGCAGGATGCGACAAAAGAAAGCAAGGTAAGAAAGAAAAGTAGTTTCTTTATACCTTACATCTGGCTCATAAAGAAGCAAAATGAATATCTCTTCTTCCTTCTCCTGCAGACTTGCTATGGGACAAACAACCCGAAATGGGAAGATGCTTTCTCCTTTTTCGTTCAAGATCCATGCAAACAAGATATTGACATTCAGGTTATTTTACCCATACAACCATTTTTCCCACTGATATTGCATCATCAAATAGACTACATTTCTGTGTCACACATGTCCCTCCCTTGTCCCTCTTCTCTGAATGTCCTTGTCCCGTCGGATCTGTTTTATCAGGTGAAAGATGATGACCGTGCCCTCTCTTTAGGAAGCTTGATTATTCCACTAAGCCGTCTTTTGGAGACCCCTGAGCTTACCTTGGATCAGTGGTTCAGTCTGGAGAATTCAGGTTCAGCAAGCCGCATCTATGCCAAAATCGTGCTTCGGGTTCGTACTTTGTCCAAAGACTTGTTAAGTGAAGGAATAGTGTATTTGAGTAAAGAAACATGTGGCAAAGTAAATTGCACCAGGAAGATTTAAACCAACACTGGGAAAAATGTTAAATTTGTGACTGATGACAAAATATATCCTGCTTAACTGTAATCGTAAATAGGGTAATCAAAGATGCTCAGAAGTTCTAAAAGAAAAAAAAAGAAAAAAACAAAAGTAGTAAAGTATTTTAGGATGTTCATTCATGATTATTTGCTGTTTATCATTTATTCACACAAGCTACTCTTTTTCCTGCTAGATTCTGTGGCTGAGTGATGATACCACTCCCACAACTCCGTCTCCTCGCCCTTCAGCCTCCGGGTCCGGAGTTGGCCAGGGAGGTCCCACATCCAATCTAAACTCTTTGGGACCTGGTTGGTTAACTAAACCTCAACCGACTCGACCACAACACACCACACCCGATCCTGAGTTTGCAACTGAGGTAGGGGAAGAGTTACCATGAGCTGAATGGCAGCAGAAACTGCTCTCATAGTTTGCTCTAACACTCCCTGCCCTCATTCTGCATGAAGGGAGTGTTAAGAATTCATCTGGTGGAGGCCCAAAATCTAATAGCCAAGGACAACTTCATGGGGGGTATAGTGAAGGGGAAGAGTGACCCTTACGTCAAGATCCGAGTTGCTGGCATAACCTTCCGCAGCCACACCATCAAGGAGAACCTCAATCCTGTTTGGAATGAGCTCTATGAGGTATCAACTCTTACTGCTCAAGCAATCATGTTTCTCATTTTATCAGTTTATGATGTCTCTTTTTTTTTATTATCTTTCCATGGATTTAGGTGATTTTGACACAGCTTCCAGGTCAAGAGATTCAGTTTGAACTGTTTGATAAGGACATTGATCAGGATGACTTTCTTGGAAGGTGTGTCTTGACAGTACAAAAAAAATAGACTGTTTTCCTGTTTAATTTAAGGGAAAATGTCAGAAAAGTGGGGATTGAAATGAAAAAAATCTTGTCTTTGCAGGTTCAAGTTAAACCTAAGAGATATCATCAGTGCACAATTCATGGATACTGTATGTGAAATTATTGTGATATACAAAATTTCTTATCTTTATTTATTTTGATATTATAACTGCAATATTTTTGTACCATTCTTTTGAAGTGGTACACTCTAAATGACGTGAAGTCAGGTCGAGTTCACTTGGTGCTGGAGTGGCTACCCAAAGTCTCTGACCTGTCAAGACTGGAACAGGTTAGATATTTTATTCTCTTGCTGTTGGACGAGTTACAAGATCGCATTCTGTGCAAATGATGCAGTTGCATTATTGCAACCTGGAATGGAGCAGGGGACAGGGGGAAATTACTATTAATACTGATTTGAACTACATTTAGGGCAGAAAAAGAAGCACTTATAACAGAAACAGATAATTGTTTCACACACTGGAACAACAGCTAATATGTTGGTTTGATGAAGCAGTTTAATTTCTTACTGACTCAGTTGAAGCCACTTAAATCTGACTAATACGAAACATTTTTGTTTACAACAAACTGTCTTCCAAACTACTTAAGAAAATATTGAAACCTTTTAACTCTTGTACACTTTTGAGAGCCAAGTACTTCTGTTTTACAGTGTTTTTGTTCAGTTCCATTAACAGCTGTTGGATGTGTTAGACTTGACTAAATGGAGATTTTTCTTATGGTAAAGCGTTATTTTATATTGAATATATGATCAAATTGTTGAAACTGAAAAAGCCATTATGATAAATGGGCAGATATAATACATTTTTTCTTTAGTCCTTTTTATTATTTCAACTTATTTAATTCCTGTTGATTTTAGTTTGTGTAATTGCCTTTTTATTTGATCAGTTTTCTGAAAATGAAATAAATAAAAGAAACAAATATTTTTATCAACAGTAAAAAGCTTAATTTTTTTCTTTTTTTGAAAAAACAAACAGTCTATCAACATCTTTTTTGCTGCAATGTGAATGAAAGTAACCACAACTTTGTGTTGAGTTATTACATCTGTTTTCTGCTTCCTGCAGGTCCTGCAGTATCAGTCCCTGCAGTCATACCAAAACAAGGTTTTACCATCAGCGCTAGTGTTGTTTGTCTATGTGGAGCGTGCCCATGGCCTGCCGGTGAGAGCATATCTATCAGTCCTTCGGGAGCTAGAGGGTGTTTAAAGTGATATGACTGGAACAAAAATGAATGCTTTAGTATCAGCTTTATCATTGCAAAGAACCCTGCATTGCAGTCTGAATACAAAGACTCCTTCTTGTGTTATTTCAGTTGAAGAAAAATGGAAAGGAGCCAAAAGTTGGAGCTGAGATTATACACAAGGGTGTTTCATACAAAACCAAGGTAGGATTACAACATCTGCATCAAGCATGAATATTAACAAGCAAACTGAGAAATCATAATAGTTCATATTGGTTCTTCCTAAAGATTTGTGAGCGTTCCACATCTCCTCGATGGGATGAAGCCTTTCGTTTTTTGGTTCGTGACCCCAGAGATGAAACTCTGACAATTAAGGTTAGAGAACATGCTTATCTGACCTGTGGCTATAAGCAGATACATTTTAGTCTGTCACAGCTAAAATTTTATTTACATATGATAGAAGTCTGACCAGTGTGTATCTATCTGTATGTGTTTTTTTTCTCTCTAGCTGTCCCACAGCTGGGGACAGGCTCTTGGGTCCTTGACACTTCCTCTGAGGGAAGTGTTGGGAGAGCAGGGGTTGGTGATGGACCGCTGGCTTAGTCTGGATGGAGCTCTGCCAGAGAGCCAAATACTTCTGAGGGTTCTTATGAAGGTACTGAAAACTTACTTGTTATTTTGTGTACATAGCAGTGAGATAAAAGCACTATTTACATTATCATTGAATCTGCACTATAATTTAGTTATGTAACTGTAGTTATTTTGTAACTTTTCCCTCATATAGAAAAAAATGCAAAGTACTTGTATTGGTGACAATACACTTTTGTTTTGATCAACACCACTGACATTTACTTCCTCTATTGGTTTACTTTTTTCTGAAAATATGAGCCTATAGGAAGGAAGGAAAGTTCTGACACAGTCAGCAGAAAGGGTTTTACGGTCAGTAATGAATAAAATCTAAAGGTGTCCTGACTTAGGCTTTTAACATTTTCTAAGCTTTTTGATGCCATGGTTGGTTCCGTTTTACTCAAGCCTTGAGGTGTTATCTTGGAGGTCACAAATTCACTGCAAATGGTGTTATGGATGTGACACAGGATAGGAATCCTGTCTTATGGAGCAAAATTGTGAAATGGTTCGGCACAGAAACTGACTTGTTATTAAATTGCCAGATGAGAGTCTGATCAAGAACATCTTAATGGGGCCAAGCTCAACTGGTAAAGTGTGGTTCCTGCAATATTTTCCTCTCCTGATTTATATGATATTTTTTAGCAACAATCTTTAGTGTTTGAAAGATACTGTAAATCAGAAACTACTTCATATCCGTAGGAAACAATGAAAAGAGGAGACATAGAGGAATCCTAACTGTAGAAGGTATGTCCAAATTAAAGAGGATTATTATCTAACACTACACTTAAGGAGAGTTCAGAGATCATTATGTGCACAATTGAAATTGTGCACATAATGAGCACAATCTTAATGATGAGAAGTATCCATATAGCTGCTTTGAAGTGAACAGCTATATTGATAAACCTGAAGGGCAGCATATATGTGTGATCTTGATGTTGTTGAAGATGAACTTCACTTTTTGTTCCAATGTCCACAATATGACAAGCTAAAGAAATCTCTTAAAAAGTAAAAATAAAAACAAAACAAAAAAAAACCCCAAAAAAACAACAACAGATGAACTTAGGTTGTCTGAGAAGGACATGTTGAGTTGGCTCTCTAAGAAGGAGTTTCATATTTTAGCTGGATTATTGAAAAAGCATGGACAGACAGACAGAAAACACTGTATCCCACACAAGCACACAATTCTTTTGTTTGTATACGTTCATATATTATTTTATTGTATTTAACTGATGGATACATTAGAAATGTTTTTCTTTTTTGTTTTCCATTTTTGAATTGTTCAGATTTATACTATATAGTGTCTTGTAAGCCCATTGGGCTGAACACATTAAAATAAACAAATCATGAAATAAACAAATCAATCAAACAAAGAAAATAAAATCAATGAAAATTTCATGTAGTATTTTAAATCATTGTTCACCTGAGGAGATTAGAACCAATATAGATTGAACACTACATTGTCAACAAATAGCATTTTGTTTACTCTCATTTTGCAAAGCAACTTTTTAAGGATCAGATTTTCTATTTCCTGTGTATATTATGCATTTACATCATTTTCTTCTTTGTGATTTAGCGTTATGAATGTATGTTTTGTTGTAAGATGCTGGTTCATCCTTCAACAAAGTGAAGTTTGACAACTCAAATCTTATTACACAAAAAAAAAAAAAAAAAAAAGCAGAATTCACTGCAGCAACATAATATATTATTTTTTTACGTTGCAGATTTTGGATACGCAGTTGGCGGTATGCCGTGGCACTCCGACTGGAGCAGGTAACGACAGTGGTACAGAAGAAGTTGTCCCCAGATGGGATCCTTCCCATCTAGACCTGAAACACAGAAGTGCGTTCTCAATGTGAGTCACTGCAACTGCAACTTTATTTATAATGCACTTTAAAAACAACAGTTGACCAAAAAGCTACCACGTGCAACAAAACATGAAAATAAAGACAATAAGAATAAATATAAACAGCACTTTCAGAGTCACACATTCAGCTTAAACTTATCTGCTTAATCAGTAACTGGATTAAAAAAAAAAACTGCAGTCATACCCACGTTTCTCTATGCATTGAATGAGATAATAATGTAAATAAATACTTGTGTTTTTAGCATTGGCGATAACTCGAACTCAACTGGCCAGGTGAAGCTTACAATCGGCTATTCTGCAGATGAAAACAGGCTGTTTATCACCGTTCACTCCTGCAGGTTTTATATGACATTTATTATCTCTATATCATAGTTTTCATCCAGAGCAGGTGGTACCATCATGTATTGCAATCTCTTTATACCCACAGAGGCTTGGTAGCCTGCTCCAAGGATGGTGCTGACTCTTATGTTACCTTCATCCTGCTGCCTGACAAGAAAGCCGCCACCAAAAGAAGAACTGCCACCAAGAAGAGGGACCTCAACCCAGAGTTCAATGAGAGGTAAGAGAACCATTAAGGTGTTTATGGTACTGGAAAATGTGTTAGAAACAACATTAACTTTTCCCTTATGTCTCTGTATTTGTGTAGGTTTGATTTTGATTTTTCACTGGAGGAGTCCACACAAAAACGACTGGATCTGTCTGTGAAGAACAGCGTCTCCTTTATGAGCAGAGAGAGGGAACTTATTGGCAAGGTATCTGTGAGGAGTTTGCTGTTTCTCTGAGCTTTACTACAAATATTTCTTAACTGTTTATCACAAGAGTCTTGATCTTCCTTGTTATCCTCAGCTGCAGCTAGATCTGGACCAAATTGACCTCAAGACTGGACTCACACAATGGTAAAGATTTAAACATCTTCTGCACAATTCTGTCTAATCATAAAATTGTATTTAGGTTAAAATACATCTTTGTTCAAGTTCATAAGAACTACAATTTGTATATTTTCTTTTATAGGTACGATTTGGTAGCAGAGACCAACTAGAAGAAGCCTGATCTATACTGCTATATACAATTAGTACTGCGTTGCTTCTGTGATTTGTGTTTGTATATTCAGCTTAAATTAAAATGTCCACAGTCATTAAGAAAAAATGACAAATCTGCTCCGCGAATACACCTATCATGAGTATTTATGAGGAAAAAAAAAACTTTACATGTTGCCTATCATTTGTAAAGTGTTAACTGTGCTAAATCTTTACCGTGTTGGACAGTTATTTTGGCTGAATAGATATTTGATATCAATGCAACTGTGTTGCATGATGAACCAATGTTATATGTCTTAAAGCATGTATAAGTCTTTGAATTTTATTTAAAAAAGGGCTTATGCTATGGTCAGTATCCTGTTGTTGTCAGGTATGACTGTTTTTTGGGTTTTACAATATCCCACACAACTGAAAAAATCCTTTTAATTTTATTTTTTACAGACACTCAACAATTCCCAATATTTTAAAGTTTCTATTTGTTTATATTATTGCCTTAAGTATTACAAAACTATTACAAAACTGTGCACAAATTGTCAATGTCTATGACGTGTTCCAAATGAAGTTTTATATCCTCTTAATGTTACTTTTATAAATCAAAGTGTTACAAACCTTTAGACCCTCACTGAAACCAGTAATGATACTGCTAACAGTCTACATCACTGTGCTTTTATGAAGACAACTTTGTAGCATTACAGCAACTTATGCTATTTTCGTGTTTGTAGGTGTTTGTTGTGTTGATGTTTTCAGCTATGTCTATATTTTTACAAGCAGAGCAGTTAAGAGCTTATAGGGTAAAAAGGGGTGGGGGGGGGGGCTGGTATATGGTCATGTTCACCACTTTCACTTTGGCACAAATATGGGGACACTGATTTGCAGTAAAAAAAAATGCTATATATGTGTAAAAATGAATATATGTGTAAAACAGACTTAAAACATATTGTTCATCTTCTGCAACTGTTGATTAAAGTGTGCACTCATCAATCAACCAATATTATAAGTGTGTTTTATATCTTTTTCTAAACTCAGAATATATTGCCGTGAGGAAGCTTAATTTATTTATGATTAGCTTGAATTATAATATAGCTGAATTAGAACATAGAAAGCTATAATGGCATGAGAAAATAATTAAGCAACAATTTCACATTAAAGTTGCATCAATCAACTTAAGAACAGCAGGAAGTGAAATATAAAATTCATACTGTTTGGGGACCTTTGCTGACTTGCTATGCTTGCATCTTGCCACCAGGTGGCGATAGAGTAATGAGATGCGCATGTGTCCACCGTGCAGCTGCATTAAGGCTCTCCGGTCTCTACAGATGTGAGGGGCGGGGAAATGATTGACACGCCTTTGGATCAACAGCATGACGGGACCCCTAACTGAGGGCGGGTCTAGAGAAGAAATTCTCCTCTATGAGTGGAGGCAATAGCGAAAAGCTTAATCAGGATCACACAACAATAATGAATGGAAACACAGCGTAGCCAAGAAAGTTGAGAAGCAACTCAAAGTAACAGTCGGCGGAAAGTTGGAAAAAGTTATCTGTCCCAGGGAGGGGGGAGAATCTTTTGTTAGTAATGGATTGGCCGGGTAAATCAGAAAATGCTTTTTGGAAGAGAAAACAGCTGCTTTTTTGTAGAAACTTTTGATTTTTTTTTTTCTTGAAAGGAAGCTACAGTGGAGCTATTCTGTAAACTTGAACGCGTGATTAAGGGTAAATGGCATGTTGGGACAGTAATAAGAGATCACTGCGTTGTCAGCTTTTTATGCTGGAAAAGTGGAATATGTGGATCAATCCGTGAATGAAACTGCTGGAATACTTTGAAGGATTTTAATTGGATTTTCACCACTGAGAGAAGCTGTGGGTCTTTTTTTGGGGTTGTTCTTTAGTTGACAGGAGAGTACAGCATCTTTGGGTCAAAATGGGTAATGTAGAAAGTGTAGACGGCCAGTCGGAGATGAAGCATCACATCATGCCTCTAAAAGTGCCCATGCCGGACCCCACAGAGCTGGAGGAGAAATTTGCCATTGTTTTGGTGAGTTATAAGTTTATCATGTTGGATACTAGTCAGAAGCTGAGAGAAAAATATTTTAGCGGCATTTTATATTATATGATTTTGGTCCATCTACTAAAACTACAAACGCCACAAACATTTATGATAGTGGAATGAGTTATTTCAGTACATAAAAAGTTAATTACTACTCTTTTAAAGTAGATTAAAGCATGTTAGAATTTACACCTCCGTGTGTTTATGGTCCATCATGAGCCCTGCTACAGTAAATGAAGCGACCTGCGCCATCCCGCCCCTCCTCCGCCTGCTGTCCCCTCTCCTGCAGTTCTTTTGTCTCCTCTAAAGTCAGACAATTCTGTGTTTGGCTGAAGTGGCAAATACTGAACGCAGCATGGTAGAAGGTGGGGGGGGGGGGGGGGGGGGGGGGGGGGGGGGACGAAGAGCTTTTTTTCCACAGAGAAATTTGGGAATATACTGTAATAGCCTTGCTGGGGAAAATCAAGATATTATTTAGTTTTCTCGCTACAGGCATTTAAACAATCTGAAAACAACATTTTCTGAATTCCCCCAAAACTCCCACACCGAAGACCCCACCCCCCTCCCACTCCACATCAGGCTGCTGGAGTTGAGCTGTTTGAGCGCTTTGTTGTAATGAGCACGCACTCAGCAGCCACTTCTAGCGACGATCAACACGACCAGGCAAATGATGACTGAGTGGGGCTGTCACATTACCTTAAGGGGACATTTCAGTTTTGAGCACAACAAAGTGAAGGGACTTTACAAATCTTTGTCAGGAAAAACCACGTGCTTGGAATACCCCACTGTGCCTTACTTCTTATTAGAAGTGGGCTCTGAAACTTGACTTTCTGAAGTTAAAACAAAAATCCAAGTAGATGGACCAAAACAAAACAAAAAAAAAACAAAACAAAAAAAAAAACCATTTAAAAACCATTCACTCTCTGTATGACTTTGTTTACACACACACACACACACACACACACACACACACACACACACACACATATATATATATATATATATATATATATATATATATATATATATATATAAATAAAAGCTTCTAGGGATGTTATGGGTTCCAGTATGAATCTGCTATAGGCACTGAACTAGACTGATACGAAGTTGTTGTCCAGTGATGGCAGTAGTTTGTCCAAATTTTGATTTTGCCAGTTTAGGCTCAATCTTCATTAAGAAATTTATTCATGTGTTGGTCAGCAGTTTTGTTTACCTGTGTTGCTTTACATAAAAAACCTGAATAATTTACAGCATCCTTGTGTCAGTATGGGAAGGCCTGTTATAAAGCATCATTCATTGCTATGTTTCAGTGTGGAACTATAAACACATTAGAAAGACAAAAATATGTAGCTTTATGTTTATTCATTTATTTATCTGTTTATTTTATTTCATTTGACCAAAACCAAAGACCAGAAAAGGCCTGCAGTGGTTTATACAAAGACTTTTCTATTGAAGTGGTTGGCCTTTCACATCCTGAAGTTTCTATGACATAACCATGTGAACCTCAGTGTTATTATGTCAGGAAACTAGGAGGCTATTATGACATTGTCCTTGAGTGATGACTTCAGATGAGATCATTCATATATGACTGTGTGGAACCAGTGAGTGATAACAGCTAATCACTTCATTTTAAGGGACACAAAAGTCACAAAATGCAGAAGAGCCTTTTTTTTTTTTAACCTATGTTTCTCAAAAATTCCTTTTACACACTGATTACAACAAAATAATTACACGTTCTAACACAAAAATAAAAAGTTGCCCAGGGAACAGACAGGACTGAAAAAAAACAACTATCCAATGGTTTGAACTGGCCCGTTCTAAACTATTGGAAGGTGACATGTCAATCAACCTCAATGGCCGTTTGTCCCTTCCCCTCTTAACTCCTGTGAGCATGCATTACTTTCTGTGCTTTGGAGGCGTGGCTTCAAGGGGAGGAGGGACAGAGGAAAGAAGTGTGGACTTTTGAACTGTGCATCTTCAAAATGCAACTTGCTTGAACAGTTTTTCCAGTATCTCTTATCCCCATCACTTTTAAGGACCCTCACTGAAATAGGACTTCAGTCCTGCACAGGACTAAAGTTTTGGTCAGTAGGCCTCTACGCCAAAGTGCATTTAATGTAGAGGACCCCACACCTGTCCCTTTTTTTGTAATGTAGCCTATTTTATGCTCCTCATTCCACATTTCAACATTATCACACCCACCCTTGACTTTTAGCTGCTTCAGACTTTAATTACAGTATCATGCATCAAAGAGTTTGGATCCTTGCAGCATTGCTCATATACGCACGTCCTCCATGTTTTTTAAATAAAGTCCTAACTTGCTTGCCAGCGCTATTTCCATCTACAGATAAGGCTTTAATAATGAAAGCTAGAAGCCATTCACTCAGTAATCCTGCTCATCAACTCTTCTCCTAAATCTCAGAATTAACATAATTATACGGTGTAGTACACTGCAAATACCAATACATCAGGTTAAATCACGTGTTCTTCATACAAAAAGGTCTTTGGGAATTGGGATTTTACCGCAAGGCAGTATATGGAATGTTAGTGAGACAGCTTTGCAGTCACAGACATTTCTCACAAAGAAAGACTGGAAATAGTTTTAATCAACATACTGTACATCCTGCCCAGAGCAGAACTGCCTGGAGTTGTTTGACTGCCCTGCAACACAAAGACAATCCCTGTTATTATGTTCAGCCGTGCAGAGCAGCAGATGATTTCTATGCATGAAGCAGTAGACTCAACATTTCATTTGTGTTTGGGAGTGGGAAAAGTTTTCAACCTCTCTAACCCCACCCCTTCTACCCCGTAATAGCTCCAGATTTCCTTCACTTTGTGGGAAAGAACAACACAGTTGTATATTTAAGAGACCTTATCAGACAATAGTTGTTTATCAGCCCTGCTCGCCTCTTGTTGGGAGATAAAGGTACATCAAAAGCCTCTGAATTGGTGCTTGGTGTTCTATAGGCAGACAAGGCAGTGGTTATATATCTATCTGCTTTCTCCTACTGTATGTGCCACACAGAAACACTCACACTGCTTTCTCCTGGATGAGCAGACGATTTTCTTTCAGGATTCTAGGCAAGGTTATAACTGGCTTTGCTGTGGCTTCAACTTTCCAGAAATTAATATTTAAAAAGTGTCGTTTCCACTCATCTGGACATCTGTTGCAAGCTAGCATGCTGGTGCAAATCGTGTCTGCGTCTTTCTGGTGGGGCAGCCCTCATTGTCGTTCTCAGATATCCCACTGGACAGACAGCAAATCGTAATGATGTCATGGGTGCAACAGCCTTCGCCAGTGTAGCAATATCCCTGAGCTAATGACTTTAACAGGGTCGTTTTACGGCGGATGGTGGAAGGCTGTGGAGGAGGGGCGAGACCCCTGGGTTAGCTGCGACTACTTCATGTGGAATGGTAATAAAATGCTATGGTCAGGCCTAACCAGCAACATGTGCTAAAGGCATCATTTCACCCCTCTCATCTCTTTTGTCCTTTAGCATCCTTGGACTCAGCTTGAGCGCTGTCCTTTGTGGCTGGAAACAGCTGCCTGGCATTTTCTCCCTTCATTTTACAGGGGAAATTGCTTTGGTCGTTGTGGTTGGTTTGCTTTACAATGAGAGCTGTGTTCCTGCTGGCTGCTGCTGATGCATAACTTGTCATTATTAAGCTTTAGATAAAGATCTACCTAGACCTCACAGATTGACAAGATCAAAGTTTCTGTCTTGGTCAGTTTCTTTTTTCTGATTCCAGATGTGAATGGGACCTCTCATTCACTTACCCAGCCAGTATTTCCTGTCTTTCCTTCCCCTGGCTTCACTATCACCGTGGATCTGCCTTGAAATAATAACTGTCTCCATATGAATCTGTTCTTATGAAAATGATGCGAGGCGAGTGAGTGGCATTTCAAAGCCTGACTGATTGAGCCCTGATCTAGTGCTGGATTCCTGCGGGCTGGTCTCTGCTGAGGCTGCAGGAGAGCTCAAAAAGTAGGAAAATTCTCTTTGAACTGGCGCTCTGCCACTGTTCCTGGTTGTAATGACTTTACCAACAACACATATATTTAAGAGCTGTTACAAGAGCAGCACAGGATTATTTTCACCACTTGATTGCGCTGGAAGCCATCCTAACGGATTCGTCTGACTCTGCTCAGCCCCCTCCCTATTTTCTTAACTCTGACATCCAGTTTCATCATACATGGATTTACTGTTGCAGTTTGTTTTTTTTTATTCAAGTTTTGATTGCTCAAGAATGAGGTCTCATGAATAAATGGCAGCAAATGATGGGAAAATTCCAGATGGAGAGGTTAGCATTGTGTCAGTGGTATCAGACATGCTGACAGTGTGACTCCAGCTCTTTCTTACATCACTGTTTCTTCATGGCTGAAGGAAAGCTGTAGTGTCTAACTAGATGCCACTCATGTGGAACTAATGGAATCAAGCTGTGCAATAAGTTCAAGAGGAAAATCTTAATTTTTATTTGTGAAATGATGACTGCAGTTTTTACCTTATATGTTTGTTGCGTTAATTAAGTTGATTGCGGATACAACTGTGTCAGCAACCCACAGGTATATAAGGGGATTATGGGAGGCTCACTGTTAACTTGGTTTTAGCACAGTGGGGCTGGCAGAGGGGGGGTCCACCTGGCTCTCCTCTGCCTTAGGCCACAATTCTCCAGACTTGGCTGGTTTATAGGAAGTTGCTACTCCTTTTTGTTTGTGGCTGTTTTGGAAAGCAAAGGTCAGGTGAAATATCATGACTGGGTGATAAAACAAGTCCAAATAGACCTTTCTAAAATTACACAATTGTCACTAATTGTCAAGAAGGAAAAGGCATCATAGAGAAGTACTAACTGTTTCTAACCTGGAGCTGACTGACTTCACTTTCGTGACTGAGCTGAAATGAATTAACAGCAAAAACTTAAAAAAATAAATGGTTAAGCTTGCCTTTGTGAAAAACAGAAAACACTCAGATGCTAACATGTTAAATCTGGTGTCATTTACAAGTAAAAAACCTAAGAATAAAAGAATTATGTGTTGTGGTTGTGCTGAGCCAGACCAGCTGTTTACCTCTGCTTCCTGTGTTTATATCGGGCTCACCAGCTGCTGTCTGCAGATTTACACTCAACTATGAACCAGCAACATTTATTCTACCATCCAAAATAATCTTCAGCTATGCTCTTGATTTATTCCTTTCTGACAGTTTCGCATTCGCATCCAAAGTTTATGGAGATTTCGACTCTTAAATTGCACATATTTTTATGCAAGTAAAACCCCTTTTTTGGGGGTCTGTGTGTCTCAGTGGGACTTTGCATGTGGCTCTAATACAGCTGCACCAAGGCTGTAGGCTGGAGAAGGGGTTTCCTCTTTAGTACAATGGGGACTCTGTCAGTATGTGTTGTTTTAGCAGGGGGGCCTCATCCCTCGGTGCCTTTTGTGCAGCTATACTCCTTTTACATGGGTACTCGGAAGAGCTCAAGGCCATTTAAAAATCTAGTGATTGCACCTTGATGCCACTTCTGATGCAAAATAAGTAAAGACATGCAATTTCTTTACTTTCCAGTGCCTTCTTTTTAAAGTGACATTTCAAGATAATGAAGCCATATTGAGATATATGAGGAAACTTTAAAGCTTGTGACAGGTTTCATCAGATCCAAATTCTGAGTCTTAACTTTCTTTTGGTTTTTGTTCCTCCTATTTTACCACAATGGTGTTTTCCCACTGAGAGGACAACTTGCAAAGTTCATCTGATTTAAAAGTTCAGAATTTTTCCATAGTTCAGACTGTTGGCCTTTCACTTTGCTAGACCTTCTTCTTTTTAACTGGGCAGTGTGTTAAAAGGCCCGACCAGCATGAGTTATTGAGGCATTCATGTACCTGCATTCCCAACATTCCCTGTGCATATCGCCTTGTTGGCCGGGGCTTCCCTGGGGCTTGCATGGATGAACAGAGGCGAACAAACCGGATGTCTCCTTCTAAAGAATAAACATATATCTCAGATTAATGATCAATGGAAAAGTTGTTTTGTTACTTACTCTGAACCTCACCTCTGTCTTTCTTTGTGCTCACATTTTTTAGATTCAGTGTGTTGAAAAAAGAAAACTCGAATGAGGCTGTATAGTTGTCAGATGGGAATGCCACTGTGGTTTTACATCACTGTTGGGTTTTTTTTAGCGCAAATCTTTGGTGTTAACTCTATGTAAACAAGCGTTCATTTTAAGATCACACACTTTCGAAACATGTGGCTTCAGAATGACCTCAACCCTGCTGGACATTTTTTCTTTATCTCTGGCTATTGGTTAGCCTTCAAACAGTCTTGTGAGGATAATTGTCTTTAGCTCAGACCAAGTTATCACTGCTGCCCATCACTGCTGAATCGCCGGTTAAACAAAAGAATCAACAAATGGGCTCTGAGACGTAGTTCTTGATGTATGAACTGGACGTGGCTCTTTGCCACCTTCCTGTTTTTTTGCTTGTGTTGAAAAGAAGAGATTGGAAGTGATTTATCTCAACAGTCTAGCTCAGAGGTCACAGATTAGAAGACATAAGTTCACAGGAGAGCATCCTTCAGAAAGTCATCAAGTCAAAGAAGTTAAATCTGTGTCTAACGTAAGAGCAGAAAAATGGGATGTATACTGAGGATATCTAAACTGTTAACAGCTGTGAACTCCTGATTTAATGAAGGTTTAACAGCCCATCAATTTTTATGTAAGCTTAGGGGATGTTTAAGTAAAAGCAATGGCTTTAACCATTTGTCTACTACTATGTCAGTTCTGAAATGAACCAGAGGAAAGAAAATAACATGTCTGATTATATGAAGATTAGTTGGTTTTCTGTGTTTCTGTTATTATTCATGGAGAATCTTTTGGTTTTAGATGTAAAACTCGACTAACTAGTTAGTCGCTATGGGAACACAGATTTCCTTGTGTCTTTTTTTTCTTTATCTTTACATTTTAACCCTAGTCTGAACCTCACTCTGAAATTAAACCACCATGTCAATGATGGTCAATTTTTGAGGAATTTAAACAGTTTTCTACTGTTATTGTTTGAGATTTGGAAAATACAAAGTGATTCTGTGTAAATATGCCTCCATTGTCTGAAAGTAGTCTTTTGCCCACAAACAAACAGACAATATCTGTTATGTTAATATCTTACCATGCCTGTTACTGATCCTAGTCCTGTTTGCTTTGTGAGGTAGAACAGGCATTTATCTTATTTGCAGTCTGCCTTCGGGAAAACTGGAGTGTGCGCTCTGTTGGCTTCTTCTCCTTCCAGCATCTTTGTGCATGTTTTATTGTGCTTGCCAGATTTGGGTTACCTCACAAAAGAGCGATAGGGTGATCGGATGTCTGCTCAGAGAAAGGGGGGCAGTGTTTTCTCACACTCTGCTCTGACGCTCTCAGTTCACTGATACTTTACCTGGGAGCTGGATAAGCACCTAAAATTACATTCATATAAACACTTGGGTGTGGATGTGCAAAATCGCACACATACACGCCTGTATTACGTGCCACACCAACATAACAAGCAAAAGTTACTCAGAGTAGTTTTTTTTTATTTCCTGGAGAGTTCAGGAAGTCCCTGCAGCTCTGTGACGACAACAACTGAGGCTCTCATCCTGTCTCCTGTCATTGTGTTTCAGTATGAGGAGGAAAAGGATGAATCCTAACAATAGCACTGACAGCAACATCCTTTATTAGTAAGCTGCTAGGAGATATGTCAGACTCTGTGGTACAGTCTGATTCATGCATATATTGACGATGAATTATGTAATCTAAACAGCTCATCTGGCTTGATGAGCCCCACCTCATGCTGTCATAATCTCCTATATGTAACTGTGAGAGACATGTATGTTGTGTCACATTATGCTTACAAGTTGCTTTGAGTTTGTTGGAGTTTTTTTCCATTTTTTTTTTTCTGAGGGGAAACATTCATACCATATACTATTTTTTTTCTGGTTTAATTGGAACTGGTGCATAACTTTCCTTTCTAAACTTTTCTCACACAATGCTTAAAGAAAACATTGCAATGCAGGGTCTACACATTTAATGTGTTTTCTTAGGTTCTGCGTTGGCTCCACTTTCCGCTCTTCAGACGAAAGTAGAGATCAACAGGTCTTAGCTTACACTCATTAGTGGTTTCATTATTTTCAGTTATTATTGTTATATTAAAGTAAATTGCTTGTGATTACATGTATCCATCCATCCATTCTCTATGTTGCTTATTTCATTTTCATGGTTGTGGGGAAGCTGGAGCCTTTCTCAGTCATTAGCGGGCAAGAGACAGGGTACACCCTGGACATGTCTGCAGTCCAACATGGGCTTATGTCCATAAATATATATTTGTATCTTCACAAACCCACTGTAATATTGGGTCAAAATTTAGCCATGTTTATCTTTGTAGATGCTTGTCTTTCAGGATTATAATCACTCTCAATTCTTTGTTTACTGTTACGATACCTCCATAGATTCCTCATGATGAAGGAAATAAATGTAGAAATTGCATTGATGCCTACAGTTGTAACTCTCGAGCTTGTTTATTTCAGCTCATAGTTGATTTGAGCAACAGGTTGCTTCTTCTTAGACCCCACCCCGATGAGCAGACAGTTTTGAGAGCCGTCTGGGCCTCTATGTCTGGACTGCCACAGGCTCTGTCCAGCACGGTGAGCTTTTAAACCACCCACTCCTTTCCCAGTGAGCTTATGATAACTAAGTCTGTCCTGTGTGTGTACACCTATCAAAGTAGATAAAAACACACACTGTGCACTCCCAACCCATCACTTGAGCACAAAAGAAATAATCACATTGAAAGTGGCCTGGACCTCTTCAGTTTTTGATGTATCCTTGATTAAAAAACAAACAAACAAAACAATTTTTTACAATTTTTTACATTTTAAATTGTCAGCTAAATGAAGGAAACATTTTAGAATTGGATACTTGTGTTGCATGTCTGGCAACAACTTTGGAAGCGACAGGCAAAGTAAATTTTCCAGCAGAGCTATAGAGTTAAACACCATTTAGTTTGAGGCATGTTTCTGTTATATGTTGTTCTGGCTGAAAAGTGTGAAGCTAGGAGAGGTCATGGAGAAAACATCCTGCCACCCTTCTCCATTTGTTTTTCCTCGGGCTTCTAGCGGCAGTTACTGATCATAAACCCAACTCAAGGCTGATTGTAAATCAGTTGGATTATGCGGCTGTCCAGCGGAGGGCAGATGGCTGTTGCCTCATGGACCCTAAGATATGAAGTGACTCTGGGCTTGGATGTGGGCATATGTCTGTGACTTAAAAGCTCTGCTGTGTCTTTGATAGCTTTTCTAGCCTCCCTAACCAGTAACGTGACCCGTTCAGCTACTTTAACAGGAGTCTTTAAAACTTCCTTTGTTAATGGCTCACGTGTCTGTTTTACAATTCATACCCTCATGGTAGGCTTGTGCCATAATTTTGCTTTATAGCATCCCATTTGTATATGGGATTTGTACGTATATATTTACCCGTTATTTATCCTTGGACTGCAACCGATCATTGGTCTCTAGGTCAGTTAACTTGTTTATTGCCATTTTGAGGTTTTTGTTAATCATTTATTTTAGAAGGACTCTTGAACACAACTTTGTTAAAAGCACAACTTCTTAGTTTCCTTCTGCGTCCTAAATGGCTGTAAAACTCTGTAACCTGTCTTGCCTCACAATTGGGACCTGATGATGTGCAAGATGTCACCAGTGAACCAGTTTATCAGGTGTTCTGAGTGTTCTAGAGTTTGCTCTGCACAGCACCAGGGGGCATAAAATGACCCAACCCACCTGCCATTGTTAGCAACTCTCTATAAGGAAGAAATAGCTCAAATGCCAAAGGATGGGAATGACATGGCACCAAATCAGAATAAAGCTTCACACTGAGTCCTTTGTAATGCCAGTCTCAGGTCAAACAAGAAAGGCCATGCTGGAGGAGAGTATGTGGGCAATAGGGCAACATAACAAGTACCACATATTTTTGGCATATCTGTAGTATTTTTTTCCCCCTAAAATGGCTGATGACTCACAAACAGTTAAATTCTGTTGCTCCCTCTCCCACTGAAAAAACGACCTCCTTTTGGCTCTAATAAACACAGGAAGTGAAAGATAGCATCACTGTGGGAGAAAGTGAAATGAAATTAGCTAAATTGGGTTACTTGGCTCAAATTACCCAAATCTTGTTGGAAAGAAAACCTTTCTGTTTTTGCCCCTCCATCATTCCAGTCAACATTTCGCAGTTGGTTTTTTAACAGCTCCTCCTTCACACTCACCTGCACTGTTTCACCTGTGTTTGTTTACAGCACCTGAAGCTCCAACTGTCAGCTGAACAGTATTAAACACAAGTTTTTCCTGTTACTTTATTGACCTCTCTGTGAATTGTGAGCTGCATAGTTTTATTGACCACTCTAGCCTATAAGTTTTCCACTATTGATAAGTAGTCAGCAAACTGTAATCATCTAGTGAGACACATTTTGAGCTTATTTTTGTTAATTTTGCTTGACTAAGTGGAAAAGTAGCACTGCGTGTCTCTGGTCTGCATGTCTTCCAGTAATTCAGAATGAAATTACTACAAATGGAGACCTTAGTCTTTTCCTGTTTGCCCTTTAGAGCTGCTTAAGTATGCATGACTGACCAAGCAAACAAAGAAAAACAGGCTTTGGTGCTGGACAGATCCTGGAGGAGATATCTAAGCTTACTTTTCTTGTGCCATTCGGGTTGTTTATGTCAACATCAATGTTTACCGTTTTTGTTTTTGTGTGTGTGAGTATGTGTGTAAGTGGCACACCTACTTCATAACTTCCTTATTTAAACAACCAAAAAAAAAAAAAAAAAAAGTTTATTAAAGCCTCTTTATACTATATTATCATTAGTTCATTCATTCATTCATTCATTCATTCATTCATAAGACATTAGAAAGATATTTGACATAAAGAAAACAAGAAAACGGTTAAAACAATTGAAGATTCAGTAAATGTATAAGTAAAAATATGTGAATAAGATAAATGGTGAGAGTTTTGTTTCAACATAGATTTGAATTTCTCTGATATCTTTTTTTTTGTATAAAACTGGTTAGTAGTGGTTGTGAATAAAAATTAAACACATGCTTATTGAAGATAGTTACATATGCTGCTCTTCAGTTCTGACTACGACCTTCACACAGACTATGTAGTAGGTAAAATTTCTCCCTGGAGAGGCAGAGGAGGAAAGAGCAGCTCACAGGTCAGACAAGGGAGAAAATTTACTGCCATAAACTACTACTATAAACAGGACACATTCCTTCTATAATTCTGAACATCTGGTATGCATGTCGTTTCGCTGCTCTTTGCTGCGGGGGGTTTTCAGGTTAGTCAAAATATCCTCCTATACAACATCTTGGCACTTTTCAGTTACGGCTTCTAAAAGCTTAGTCATACCTGTCTGCATTAATGGGTAGTGGTAGAGGACTCTTTAGTAGCCTCCAGTAGAGAGTTAAAGCTGCTGCAAGTTGTGATCACACACTGTTCAATTTAATGTGAAGCTATTAGCTCCATAAAAGCACAGAGTAACGTGCCTCTGCCCCTAACCTCAGTCCTCCCAAGACAACATGATTCATGATGTGCTAATAGGATGAATAATGTGGTCTCAATTTGGAAAACTAATTCTGATACATGTGATGTTACTTTGCTACTGGTGACTGAGTGGTTGTCATAGGAACAAATACCTGTTGTTTTCCAGCCATCAAATGTTGAGAAAAAAACACCAGTTTGAGCACTACATCTGGCATAGGGTGTGTTAACATGGCAGAGTGTTGCATTCTGGAGAGCAGAGCGAGTTATAGCTGCAGGTTAAAAGTCAAGCTGACAGGCTGTTTGTAGCTGCGGTTGTGCACTGTTGATGCTGGTGTAAATGAGGTTACCTGTAAAATAAAAAAAAAAGAAAGAAAAGAAACAGCTTTGATGATCATTTGAAGAGATGACGGGCTCCCTCTTATTACTGTCCTTCCACATTTTTAAGATTTTGCTGTCAGTCCATGTTTATAAGAGTTTGGCTCAGTAAAGGAAACAATTAGTCAAAAGCTTGTGTCATTCATTTTGTGTAATGTTTTTCTCTAGTCTGTGGTCTCGAACACAAATTGGAGCATTTAGAGTTTAATTTGGGCCCAGTAAACTGGCGCTGAAGTGTTTTTATTGCTGATGTACATGACAGCTCTGGTAAAAGGGCCTTGCTCCGATAGCAGCACACTGTGGAGAAAAGCAAAGTGAAGTCTAAATATTTCTCGATGCAGATCATGTATTGCGATAGGATGCTGAAAGTCAACACAGGAAGTGAGGTCATGGTGTAAGTCCCCCAGATTTTGTCTGGTGCTTTGCTGCTGGTGCCAAAGTCCCACAAAGCCCTGATGAACACTCCGTCACAGTTACTATAAATAAACAGTGAAAAAAGGAAATATGGTTGTGTGTATGAAACTAATGCTCAAACTTTATTTTTCCAGAATTCCATGAACCTGCCTCCGGATAAAGCTCGGCTTCTCCGGCAGTATGACAATGAGAAGAAGTGGGATCTGATCTGTGATCAGGTGAATTCATGAATAAATTTGACAATGATGCTTTGCAAACACTTTGCCAACACACTGAGCACAGCAAATTCACATGACAATGTGTGTTCTGTTCCTTATATTCAGGAGAGATTTCAAGTGAAGAATCCACCTCATACTTACATCCAGAAGCTGAGAGGATATTTAGACCCAAGTGTCACACGGAAGGTGGGATCACAGAAAGGATCCTTTAAAGTCCACAACTGATTTTTTTTGTTATTGGATTTTATTTTATTTTCATTATTTTACCCTTTTGTTATTCCATCAAATGATTTACCTTCAGGGATTAATAAGGGTTTCATTTATTTATTTCAATTTTCATTGACTATAATATCTGATTTCTGATTGCTTTAAATCTCATACACTTTCTAAATTGTAATGTGCCAAACAGATTGAAAAAAAAGGCCGCCTCTCGACATTGCTGGTCAGATTCCTCTGAGATTGACAAGTCTTAATAAAACCCTGCTTTACTATGACTTACAGAAGTTCCGCAGGCGTGTGCAGGAGTCTACAAAAGTCTTGAGGGAGCTTGAGATATCACTGAGGACAAACCACATTGGGTAATCAATTTTTATCTTGTGGTTTTTGTTTTTTTTTTTTCACAAATGGTACAGCTGTATTTACTGGCGTGCAAAGCTTGAGGAAACCACTTTGTTGTTTTCTCTTGTAAAGAATATTCCTTTTGTGTGCTCCTGCTGCTGTCAGGACCCACAGCTTTGGTGCCCAGATTTCTCTCATTGTTCTAACTTGCCAAGCCCTGCAGCTCCACCTCGCAGAGCTGGTCTTCATAATGCCCAGATGGTAGTCATTGTGATTCCTCGTCCACTCCCCTATAGTGTTGAGCGGAAAGCTTTGTTGTGTATGCCAGAGGGACAGGAAGCCTGGGTGACCATTTCATTGCTAAACATGGTGAAAAGAGAAACAACAAACACAAGTAGACTTCTATGCATACACATCTAGCATATTTGAGAAGGAGCTGTATGTTTGCATTATTACAGCAGATTTTACTGCAGAATTTTATTCAGCTATAGGTTTATGTTATGTATATTCCTTTATATATATAGATATATTCTTTAAAGATTTTTATCGTGTCATGCACACATTTAACGCACTTGCATAAATTAGGTGCTGCTGAGATTTGAGAACCAAAATGGGTCCTTTAAAAAAACTGAAATAGCTCATCCTATTAGGCTTCTTTAGCAAAAATCTGTTTGTGTTTTTCACAGAAAAATTCCAAGAATAAAAAAGAGGAAAACTATTTTCTGAAGACTTCAGCTAGTGGGATTAAGTGTAACAGATTCAGGTTTATTCTGTCTGTGTGTGTTTGATTCCTAAGCTCTTTCTGGTGTATTATTCCTAAGATTGCCAAGAAAATCTGAAATAGCAACTGGTTGCAGAAAAGTAGGCGGAGGAAAGAGTGAGGAGGTCAGAGGCAGGGAAGGGTAAGAGGGGTAGGCAGGAAACCAAAGATCAGCCAGCCTCCTTCCCTCTCCTCTCTCCTCACTCCTCACCTCTTTTCCCTTTTCCTCCCCTCCCTCCCTCTGGTTGATTGGTTTCCTGCAAGACATATCCATTGGCTGACTAGCAGTCCGTAATCATAACCAGCATTTCAAGACTATTTTAAGAACCTTTTACCCCAATCCTGTCCCTCCTGAAGTTTCCTGAAGAAATGGGGAGGAGGTGAAGGGGGTCTGTGGGGGAGGCAGACTAAATACTGTTGAGTGTCAGGGCTTCTCTTAGCCATATGCCCTCCACATTCTTTCTGTGGTTGCAATGGGAATTCCTTTGTTTGGAGTAGTTTCTCTCTTAAGAAAACTTGAGTTTTTGGCAAAGAATGGAGCCTCACTATAGAAGTTAAAAACCCCTTTCAAACTACTTTCACCTATATTTCTTGTCTAATTAAGTTAAAAAAAAAAATTATACTAGCTGAAGCTACTGCATGGACATTGTGTTAGTGGCATTGCTTTTTACAGTAAGTCAGGTGGAAAAAGTCGCAAGATGCCATTGAACATTGAGACAATTTTCAAACTAAAAGCAAGTGAAAGTATCATTTATGGAAAAAAAATTCTGCTTTGCAAAGGAAAATTTTTTGCAACAGCAGAGCTTTAGAAAGCTTTAGTAAGTTCAAGAGGCCAAATTTGGTCAGATGATTAATAACATGCAATTTGGGCCATTTCGTCTTTTTTTCACCAAAAGAGTTTGGTTGACCTGTATGTTTGTTTAAACATGTCATATGATCCTTTGAGTAGATTGCTTTTTTTTTTTTTTGTTCATGTTAAAGGCCTGCAAAAATAGAGAGCCCACATCAGAGAGTTATTCTCTCCCATAGAGGACACCGCTCCTGAAAGGCCTCAAACACCTTATTTGTATTCTCTTACTGAATGGTATCATCATAGTACATATTTGCTTAGTGCCTGGTTGGTGGCAAGTTTTGCACACTTAAAAAGAAGCATAAAAAGGAGCAGCGTAAGATAAATAATGTGCTCTTTGAGCGTTAAAGCTTCTAAACTTCTTTCAGCAAATAACCTAAAAAGAATTATTTGTAAATAAGGATTATGGGTAGTGATGGATTTGTCTGCTTACATTTTTCCCTTCATGACAGGATTTTTTTTAAAGGAATTGCTTTACTGGATTTTATTGCTTAACATTACTTTGTGTTGTATTCATCAATAATTAAGTGCACTAATGATGTCGATGATGCGTTTGAATGTCTGTGAGAATATATGAATGAGAATTAGAACGTAAACTTCGACCAGATTTTAAAAAATTGTATTTAAGTGTGGATCATTTATTATTTCATCATTAATTAAATACAAAAAAAAAAAAAATCTAAAAAGTCAATTAAAGTCCTGAAGAATAGAGTACAGGTGGCTTTTGATGTGATGCCTTCTCTGTTCCCACGTCACAGGTGGGTCAGGGAGTTCCTCAATGACGAGAACAGAGGTCTCGATGTCCTGGTGGAGTACCTCTCCTTCGCCCAGTGTGCTGTCATGTGAGTATACTTAAGCATGCACTCACCTTTCATGATCCAAACTTCTTCTAAGGAACTTGGTTTGAGTTGTTCCATCCAGAAGAATCCTTAGGAAACTGTCTGTGCATCTAAAATGTGCTTCTGGTACATTCTTTAGATGTGTTTGTATGCCTTGTTGGTCATGATGCAAACTGAATGCATTTCTGGACAGATGCTACATGGTTTAGAGCTGAGCTTGAGCTTGCCTGAATAGGTCAGAATCTCTGTGCTGAGCTTAATTAAGCAGCTTTATGTCGGTCCTTATGATAACCCTTGGCTCTCTACCAAGCTGCCTTGCTAACCTGACCTCCCTCATCCCTCATCTCCACCCCTATGCCTTTGTATTGCCTTGTCTGTCTGTCTGTCTGTATGTGGCCCAGGATGGATTTTGAGGGGCTGGAAAATGGGGAGGATGGCTTCTTGGACAAGGCTATGTCATGGAGTAGGTCCATAGAGGATCTGCACCATTCAAGCACCCAGCCCTTCTGCAATACACTGGTGCGCTCTGCCCGTCAGTCTGTCCTGCGGTATGTAGCTTCCCTGCTATTAGCTGTCTCTGTTACTGGCTTGCTCTGCTAACACTGAATGCTGTTCACATGTATTAGCATGCCAGTCAGTTGTCTTAGTGCTGTTTCATTTTTAGGAGAATGCTTTGTTAAGTTCAATTTCAGGTGACCTTTCTCTTGGTTTGCTCTGCATAAACTCAATCAGAGGTAAAAGATGAAACTCGTTAACCTCATGTGTACATGCATCCGCACTGTCTATGAGAGCCAGCTGCAAGCAGCAGCACATGTTGAGCAGATCTTTCCGTCACTACTACACAGACAAGAGGCAAAGAAATGTTAGATGCAAAGTCTGACAGGAAAAAAAGAAACAGAATTTACTTTTCAAAATTAGTAATAAGATAAAATTTCAGGCTATGCAACATAATTGTGTTAAAAACATTCATTACCACTGATTCTGTAAAATTATGTTTTATGTGTTTTTTGTTAAATGTTTGGAGGAAAAACACATCACGAGGCAGTTAAAACCATTTATAGACTGCACAATAAAAGGAATATTATGTGCACATGATGACTGTACAATACAGTTACATAACAGTAGTATGGGAGCACACACTTTGGTCTGTTGACAGCAGCGAGGAAACCAGTCACTTCCCAAAATGCATCTGTAACCTCAAAAAGTTTTTTCTGTCAGTCTTTGCTCTCTGTAATTTTCTCTCTCTCTCTTTCTCTCTCTCCCTCTCTCTCTCTCTCTCTCTCTCTTTCTGCGCAACACACTTAAAACACAAGTTGTATGAATAACAGATTCTTCACATCCATAAATGAGAGGAACCATGTTTGAGTGTTTGATCGGTAAAGCACTGAGAGATATGAACCTCTTCCATCTGTTGCAGCTATGGCTCAGTTTCAAACAGCAAAACCATCAAGAACTCCCGGCTCGTGAGTCAAAAAGATGATGTGCATGTGTGCATCATGTGCTTGAGAGCGATCATGAACTACCAGGTATGAAACAGTAACACCAACAGTCTTCCAGAAACGAGCCTGCACTAAGCACAATCTAACAGAGACAGGATGATATGTTTCCTGTGCAAGTTCTGAGTATATACGTTGTTTTTTTTTTTTCTGACCACATCCTGCTCTCTGTCTGTCTCTCTCTCTCTTTGTTTCCTTGCAGTATGGCTTCAACATGGTCATGTCTCATGCACATGCTGTCAATGAAATTGCTCTCAGTTTGAACAATAAGAATTCACGGTAAGAACTGTGGACCCCCTCTCCATAGAAGCAGGGCCGGGTTAGACAATAGGGGAAAGCCTGCAGCCAAGTTCATATGATCTGACTCCCTTTCTCCAAGGGGGTTCGGCTTCTCTCTGAAGACAAAGATCACAGCCACATACACTAGCTGCAAAAGGAATGTTTACTAAAGAAAGATTAGTGGTAAACCACTGAGACGGATCACTTTATAACAAGGGTTGGGAGGGCAAATGCTTAAAAAGTGATAAAGCCCTAAAGATTTTAATATGGTTTATAACTTTGAACTTCTTAATGTTGACCTTTGCAGCATTTTTAAGGATTGCAAAAACCGGCAAACATTTTTGTTTGCACGTGATCTGTTAAGATGTGTTGTACTGATGAACTTCTGCTCTTCCAGGACAAAAGCGTTGGTCCTCGAGCTACTTGCTGCCGTCTGTCTTGTTCGAGGAGGTCATGAGATCATCCTCTCAGCGTTTGACAACTTCAAGGAGGTACACAAAGCAACTGTTAATGAAACTAAGTTTGATATAATTATACATTGCTAACCTTGGAAGGATTAAATGTGCTTAAAACTATCTTGTTTAATAAACTGTCAAAATTTCTCATATCACTAGTATGCATGAAGGCATATATGGCCAGTGTAGAGGAATGAAAGTTGGGGAGTCCTGAAAGATTTCACATCTACAGAGGGTGTAAACGGAACTCTATGGGGGCTTGTCTGCGGTTATTACTCTCATTACGATACCAGATGTGAGGCAGCCTTGAACAATGATAAGGATCAACTCCCTGGTGGGCCAGCAGGCCTCAAAAGATTTACTTTGCTTCTCAGCTTCTTCCTACACAGTCAACTAAACCTGGACCAGGACAGTTACTTACAAACAAAAGTCCCAGAAAGATTTCAGGACTAATCAACCCACTGGTGAAAAGAATTAGTGGTAATTCTGTGGTGGTATTTTTCAAAATAATGCCTTAGCACAAGATGACAGATCACTGAAGTCTCTTCAAGGTGCCATGAATGATATTCAAAAACTACTACACCGATAATCCATGATTAGATCAACAGCTACTATGTTTAGTAAAGATGGTCATAAAACTTTTTTTTTCTAAAAATGAAAAGAGGTATCCAAATAAAAGAAAACAAAGTACTCACATTGAGTTGTTTATTTGACTCATCACAGATAAACATACATTATCAGATCATCCACATATTTTTATCTGTGATGGGAGTCAAATAAACAACTCAGTGTGAGTACCTTGTTTTTCTTGATTTGCATACTGATATGTGTGCCCCTCCTCATTTTTGCAATAATTGAACTTTGGGTTCAGCATTCCACAAATAAGAAGCACAATTCTGTCCCCTTCACTCTGTTTTTTCTTTGGGATTTCCTTTGCTACTGTTGTTGTGCAGAATGTTGGCAAAAACATCATGGTTTGTCTCTCAGTGGCCTTTCATCCCACGAATTATGATAACAGGAAGTGTTACTCTTACAAGAAATCTCTCCTCTATGCAAAAGATTTTCAGAAAACTCTGAGGATATTATTGACTTTTATTAATATAATTTTAGATGTGGTGTATCGAAAAAAAACATAAAAGGGGTTGAACATGTTTTTTATTAAGATTAACTTAAATTTCTTTGACTAAATTTTAATAGTCTTCTATATTATCCAATTTTAATGTTTATATTTACAGAAATTCACCTTTACAGAAGGTTGAACAGCTTTAAAGTATTGATCCTTCTTATTAGTTTTAAAATACATTTTTTAAATCATTGTTTCAGATTAAAAGACAATCACTGCATTTAGCTCCTTTTCTGATTTAGGTTTGTAAAGAAAAGCATCGCTTTGAGAGACTGATGGATTACTTCCGCAGCGAGGAGGGAAACATCGACTTCATGGTAAGACAAGCTTGGTATTTTCTCCTTTTGGACGTGAATGTGGGCCTGTCCATCCAAATAATCATAAATAGTTGTAAAACTACCTTTCTATATGGCATTACAAAGTCTTTATTTGGTAATCTGTATGAGGGACATCACATTTTACACCAGTTCCATGGAGTAAATGACCATGTAATATACCATATATACCGTGTAATATAGATTACATGGTAAAGGGCAGATACAAACAGGACTTTTATCTGTTAACTTTTGTGGTCCAGGTTGCTTGCATGCAGTTCATCAACATTGTGGTCCACTCAGTTGAGGACATGAACTTCAGAGTCCATCTGCAGTATGAATTTACCAAGCTGGGCCTAGATGACTACCTGGAGGTAAGGAAACAGTTATGTTGCTAAAGTGTCCCCAAGTGGAGACGATTGCTACTACAGTGTCCGTATGTGGTTTCATTAATTGAATCAATGTCTCTTATGTCAGAAATGTAAACATACGGAGAGTGACAAGCTGTCAGTGCAGATCCAGGCCTACCTGGATAATGTGTTTGATGTGGGTGGCCTTCTGGAAGACGCAGAGACGAAGAATGCAGCACTGGAAAAGGTGGAGGAACTGGAGGAACACCTGTCCCATGTGAGTGCACCACCCAGTCTGGACCACCAACAATGCTCTCGGTGCACACTTTTAGGACTGTTGTGGTTCACAAGCTGTGTACTTAACTTGGCTTTTTCAATGTGGCAATTAGAAATCTACTCTGTGTTTGCTTTTCACAAGTGATTCAAGATAATAATTGGGTGGAGAATGCTGGAAAATACAGTGTGTGAAACAATCTTATTATTGTTCTTTCTCGGCCATTGCCTGTGTATCCCACGTTGCTCTGCCTACAACCTTTTCTCATGAAAAGGTTGTAGGCAGCCCTGACATCATTCTTTGAATTTCATAACAAACTCTGTTCTCAGAGGTCGGGAATGATGGGGGGGAATGTCGGCATGAAGATTATCAGCACATTCCTGATGACATGTGTAATGTGGCCAAAATCAAAACTAAAAGTTGTATCATTATTCTGCTGCATCATGCTGCTGGGTATATCTTGTTTCTTATTGATGATGCAGTGAATGGGACGTAGTAGGAGGGAGTCAAGCTGCGAAAGATGTTTATTATGACAATCATCTCTTCTCTCATCCCTTTGTTGCTCCATTTGCCTTCTTTTTTAGGTGACAGAGAAGCTACTAGAGGTTGAGAATGAAACAATGATGAAAGTGGCTGATCTGGAGAAGCTCCTTCTTCAAAAAGATAAGGACTTGCAATCAATACGGGTAAGCGCCGATTGTCAAAATGTTATATACCTTGCCTATCTTGCATAGTAGAGGTTTTACTTCTGTGTGTGTGTTACCAATGATTACTTTCAGTTGCATGTGTCTGAATTGCTGTGATAGCAAATTAGGTCATAAGGAAACAGGATGTTTCTTTAAGCTTGCGGAGTCATCATGTTGTGCTCTTTATTGCCCTCTGGTGACTGCTTAGGAGACGTACGAGTCGACCAACACCCAGGTCAACACCCTGAGGAGGATGATCAAGGAGAAGGATGCTGCCTTCCAGAGGCATTTCAACATTGAGAGGCGGCTGCTGGAGCTGGAACAGCAGGGCACCATCCGTTTGCACAAGAAACCTGACGGAGACATCTCCATTGAGCCTCTTGGTGTCGGTGGTGTGGGTGGAGTTAGCGGGCTTGGAATCCCATTGGGGGACATTAGGCAGCTGTCTTTGGGTTCAACAGCTGGACTGACAGAACCAGGAGGACCAGACACTAGTTTGCCACCAGCCAGTGAAGCTCCTCCGCCTCCACCTCCCCCTCCACCGCCTCCCCCTCCTCTGCCATCAGCATCAGGTGATGCACCTTGCCTCATAGTGATTCTGTCTGATGACACATGTATGTAAAGTTGACTGTTTTAGCTCAGAGAGGCTGTATTTTCAGCCTCTTGCCTTGCTTGTTTATGCCAAGCCAGTTGAAGGGTCATAGCGGTGTTTGTCTAACCCAGACAGGAAAAGGATATGCAGATCTTGTTTCCTCTTTGAACATCTGTGAGCAGAAAGTCTTCTCAAATTGTTAACACTTTTGATTATAACTTCATTTACCGAGTTGGAGTCAGAGTAAATGTCTCTTTTACATGACAGAAAAATAAAAAGTTGCAAATCACATAAATAAATCCAGTGTCTAGTTTTGATCTCCTCTTGTACGTTGATTACAGCAGCACCAGTTCCACCACCACCACCACTTCCTCCTCTTGCTCCCCCACTGCCAGATGCGTCTCCATCTGTCATCCTCAGTGTGGGTTTGTCAGGTGAGAAGAAAATTACATTTTTATTTCTTCCAACTGTAAGCAGTAAATCATTTACTTATTGGCCTCTTAATTTATATCGTAACCACAGCAATCAGAATCAAGAAGCCCATCAAAACCAAGTTCCGTTTGCCTGTATTTAACTGGACGGCGCTGAAGCCCAATCAGATCAATGGCACAGTCTTCAATGAGATCGATGATGAACGTGTGCTTGAGGTAAATGTAGCAAGTTTTGTTAGCGCAGAAGGTTTCTGCACCTATAAGGGATCAAGAAATGATGTTTTCATCTAAGTCCAGAATGAAACAATAAAGTGTCATTCATGTGCAGGAGCTGGATCTGGAGAAGTTTGAGGAGCTGTTTAAGACCAGAGCCCAGGGTCCAATTGTGGACCTCTCCTGCACAAAAAACAAAGTAGCCCAGAAAGCAGCGAACAAAGTCACACTTCTGGATGCCAACCGCTCCAAGAACTTAGCCATCACTCTTCGAAAAGCTAACAAGACAACGGAGGAGATCTGCAAAGCAATAGAGAAGTATGCAACTGACAAAACTTGTAATAAAACACACACATATGGAAAAAGTTACTAAAACATGGTATCTTTTCTCAGGTTTGACCTGAAAGCCTTACCTGTGGACTTTGTCGAGTGTCTTATGCGTTTCCTGCCCACTGAGGCTGAGGTGAAGGTGCTTCGCCAGTACGAGCGCGAGCGCCGTCCACTTGATCAACTGGCAGAGGAAGATCGCTTTATGTTGCTGTTTAGCAAGATCGAGCGGCTCACCCAGAGAATGAACATAATCACGTTTGTTGGGAACTTTGCAGACAACATCAGCATGCTCACGCCACAGCTCAATGCGATCATCGCTGCTTCTGGCTCAGTGAAATCCTCACCCAAGTTGAAGAGGATGCTCGAGGTGGGATGTGTTTGTGTTTGTGTGTTTATGTTTATGAGAATTTTTTTGTTCTATTTTCATTTACCTTTTCTTTGGTTTGCTCATAGATTATTTTAGCCTTGGGAAACTACATGAACAGCAGCAAACGAGGTTGTGTTTATGGGTTCAAATTACAAAGTCTTGATCTGGTGAGTAACAAGGAGAGAGATCCAGTCGATCCACGAACAAAGAGAAACAGTTAATTTCTGCTTTAGCTAATCATGTCATTCATTTGTTTCTATCATGCAGCTGTTGGATACTAAATCCACAGACAGAAAAATGACATTGCTCCATTACATCGCTCTCATTGTCAAGGAGAAGTATCCTGAATTGGCCAACTTCTACAATGAATTGCACTTTGTGGATAAAGCTGCAGCAGGTGAGTTTATATAATACATTATTGTTATCTTATTTCAGTATGTTCACACATATTTTTATCACTTTTGTATGAGGAAAAATCTGACTCATTCTCTAATGATTTTGTGTGAAGTATCTTTGGAAAATGTGCTGCTTGATGTGCGAGAGCTGGGCAAAGGCATGGATCTGATCCGAAGAGAGTGCAGTCTCCATGATCATTCAGTCCTGAAAGGTTTCATCCACTCGAGTGACACGCAGCTGGACAAGCTGCAAAAAGACGCTAAGACAGCAGAGGTATCCAGCTCTGTCCTCAGATCCTAAACCTCGAAGCAAGCAAACGAAAATAGACAGAAAGCACACCTCTGCACATTCAGCTGGCTAACCTCTCGCACACAACTAATCACAGCTCATAACTTGACAGTGTTTACAAACATTGCTTCCACCTTCCTCCCTTCTGATTCTAGGAAGCCTTCAACAGTGTGGTGAACTACTTCGGCGAGAGTGCCAAGACAACTCCACCCTCTGTGTTCTTCCCTGTATTTGTGCGTTTCATCAAAGCCTATAAGGTGAGGACAGTGAGCTCTCTTCACTTCTGCACCAGCAGGCTGAAGATCTTTCTGCTCTTCATGTGGGAAGTTCCCTGGGTTGTTGTCAGAGCAGAGCAGGGCAGAGTTTGGCTGCCTTTGTGCCACAGGACGTGGCGTTTAGTCCGAGGCCAAAAAACAGGAAAGACCAGCTGGGTCTGACTTTAGAACTGCAGCTGTGGTGTTTAGACGGCCTCTCTTCCCCCCTCCAAACCTTAGCCCCCGGACAGCCGCGCCCTGCCCCACCACACAGCACACTTCCTGATATTGTTCTTGGTCTGGATTTATGGGATCTGCTCAAGGAAATGTGTAGTACAAAGATTTCTGGATCTGTGTGTCTGTTCAAGTGTGTGTATATTACTTAAAGGAACAGTGACTTCAAATTGATGCAATCCAGAATATTGTTTTTTACAAACACATCAGCATAATGTGGAAATGAAACCCAGACAAACAACAAAAAGAAGATTACCGGTATATTTGTAAATCTGACTCCAGAGCATCTTGGCAGTGTCTTACATGTAGTTATTATATTAACATAATGAAGAAACGGTAAGTTAGAGGGTCTTACTTAGCTTGAGGGTCTTAAGAGGAGTTTGGGCGAATCATGAGATATACTGTGTTTAAAAGATGGGAAACTCTCCATCTAATAATGGCTCAGTGATAAGCTTGTGTTTTTGTCATAGTAATGTATTCAGTAGTTTCTGTTTGCTTGTGACTTTCATGAAATGTAGTTCCAGTATAACATTAAATATGTTTAAAGAAAGGGAATATGTCTTTTCCCCTAGTTACAGCTTATCAAAATTTCTCGAGAGATAGGGGGAGAAAGAATACATTTTTTTTAAGAGTGGTTATGTTTATGAAAGCAAGTCTTTCCTGTGTATGTTGAACTTTTGACCTGTTTTCTTTGTGTTCTAATGGGCCACACAAGTATGTTGACTTGGTTTTTTTGAGCTGCAGTTTCTTGTCACAGACAGCTCACCTTTTTCTCTTCTCAACAGGATGCGGTGGAAGAAAACGAGCTAAGGAAAAAGCAAGAGCAAGCAATGAGAGAGAAGTTATTGGCTCAGGAGGCTAAACAGCATGATCCAAAGGTACAGTCCAAATGCATGCAGCTGAGCTAAATGAAACATCTCTGATGTTTACTCTAGGCTAAATAAAGCCTTGTTCTGTGCCAAAAAGCTCAGTGAACAGTACACATATCTGTGTTGCTGCAGGTCCAAGCCCAAAAGAAGAGGCATCAGCAGCAGGAGCTTATTGCAGAGCTGCGTAAGCGGCAAGCCAAAGACCACCGGCCTGTGTACGAGGGCAAAGATGGCACTATTGAGGACATCATCACAGGTGGGCCAGAAAGAACTGTTAAAGGGCCCAGAGTGGGCACCAGGAGGTCTGGTGTTCCCAGGTTGAGAATGACTGTGGTCCTTGACTGCTCAGCTCCTTTGAAGTGCACCTTGTGCTACGTAGTCCAGACACCAGCACATCTGGAGCACAACACATAACAACACAGCAGTTACTGGTTGTTCTCTGACCTGTTGTCTAGTCAGTTCTTAAATTTACAGCACGAAGATGCTGAGCCTCAATATGTAAAAAAAAAAAAAAAAAAAGGATGTTTAACTCTAGTGTACAAAAGTTTGAGTTAGCCGGATCACCTTTTAAAGTTATTTTGTCGGATTCTCAAAAGATCTTTGAGTATGTATTGAGATTCTGAAGTGGTCCCACTTCAATGCTTTACATTATGAATCCTTTATGTGGGAGTTTTATTGAGATAAAAATAACAATTTTCAGCCTCAGCTTAGCCCAAAACTTAACAAATGTTTTTGTTATGATCACTAATTCTTGTCCAATATGCAATAATATAAATGTTGCATCGACCTAAGTAATGTTAATAATGCTTCTTTGCCAGTACTATCAGAGAGCAGTAACAGCTTACAAACTTGGCACCAGTTCATGCTTACTGTGTTCTAATCTAACTTAAAGCCTGTGAATTTTAAAAGGTTTGTATCTGTAGAGATGTACCACCATCGGCACAGTTTTTTCAGGTTTATTAAAGTCTCCTGAACAAATTATGGTCCATTACGCTCCCCTAAAAAGACAGTTTCTCAGGTATGACATGTTTTCTCTTCCTCCAACTCCTCTCCCAGTACTGAAGAGCGTGCCCTTCACAGCCCGCACTGCTAAACGTGGCTCACGGTTCTTCTGTGAAGCCAACCTCTGTGACGACGGCAACTGCTAGCCTCCCCCCCTCTAATGCCAAGGTTGTCCAGGTGTCTCTTGTACGCCTCTTGACCGCACTGTGCATGCAGCATGATCCCTGTCACATACTCCAACTACAGCTGTGTCAACTAACTTGGGTCTTTATTGGCTGTCAGTTTTTGTTTTCTTGCAATAACTCCTATCAGGCGTCTGCTGATAGGAGGCAGCCAAACCTCTTTGCCAACATGTTTGTTTTTGTGTGTGGAAAAAAAAATATGTTGATACACTCACAGTGCTCATGACTTTGTCATGTCTTGACTGTGATTCTGTATACATATAAAATCATGCATGGCATGAGCAGCTGTGCATATTTCATTACAGCTAGTCAGACATGATAAGAAGAGGTTTGGCTACTAAACTGATTTTTATCAACAGTGCTGGGTTTTTTTCATGACACTAACTTGTTTGGTGTTGGTTTTCCGGCTAACATGTGACTCTCTTTCCTCAACCACCATTGTTTATTCTACCCCTTTCCAGCTGAAAAGAAGATTAATGACAGTATTTCCCACTCCTAAGAGAGGGTAAGGAAGGTAGCCTGACGGAAATCCTGCACCGCTTGGCCTTTTGGCTCCTGTGCGCTGCTACAGTGATGTCAGCTGCTTCAGCTAGTGCTTAAAAAAACACAAACAAACAAAAAAACAACTACAAAAAACAAGCTTTCTAGCACCAAGACTTGCTTTATCACACAAGAGAATGATAAATATGAGAGATTCTTGTCACTTTAAGAAGCCTGATAATGTGCAAAAGGGACAACTTACCCCAATATAAACCATAATGACTACTATCAGAGAAGCTCCTGTGGTATTTTGGGTATAAAATGCATTTAACTTTACCGTTCAAAATCATCCTCATGTCTTTTTCTATTGTGTGTTGCATGTTGTCAAGTGTTCATTGACTTCTCACCTGTCAACAGTGTCCGCCATGTTTAACTTTGCTAACTGTCATCCATGGTGTGCTCAACATCTGTTTGGTCAACAGGCTCAAGAAAAAATTAAAAAAAACACGCACTCAGTGGCTCAAAGATATAAGATTGTAATCCGTATGCAAAATGATTACATAGTTTAGAAGCTTTGTTTCACTTTTACTGACATCTTGAGCTTGTTGACCGTTTTTTTTCCAAGCGCTGTGTTGTTAATGGTATAGAGTTGCTTTAGCTGCATTCCCAAAGCCTTGAATTTCTCTGTTTTGCAAAACCAGATGAAACACAAGGCAATGGGAATGTGTCATTTTGTGTCAAGTTTGGATTGTTTATGCCTTTTTTTCCTAATGTTTTGTGAAATTAAAACCGTGAAATAAACACTCAGTTGCCATTCTGTTGGGAAGATCTATCTTGAAGAGCAGACTTCAATAACAAAATTCAGATAGGTTGAGTTCAGTTTTATATTTCTGGCAACACCTGATTGTTGTGTTACATCACGTTGGGCAACTCTGATCTCGAGGGCCGCAGCCCTGTCATTGGCTCAAATCATAGGCTAGTTGGCAGACTTGTGCAGAATTTTATGTCAAAGTCTGCACAAGTCTGATTTGAATCAGGTGGGTTGCAACAGGACAACTCCTAATACTTGCAGGACTGCAGCTTTTAAGGACTAGAGTTGCCCACCACTGTGTTATATTGCTTGCCCTCGCTGAGATCAGCCAAATGACAGATATGCTACTTTTCATTAAGTACACCTGATGAAATGGGAACTGAGTTTATGTATTTGCGTTTGTTGCTTTAAAACACTCAGCATTGCAAAAGACAAATTAAAGACAGTAAAATCAAGTTCACACATTGACCTCTTGGTCCTTTAACAGGTGTGTCCCCTCCTGTCCCTCACCCCTCTGTCCTTGCTTACTCACAGATCTCCGAAACCAGCCCTTCCTGCGAGCTGACGCCTTGATCCGGAGCGGTTGGAAAAGACCTTAAACCACTTATCCATCACTTATACTCCCTTCCCTTTATAATCCTTCTCCCGGTGTCCAAATGGTTCATCGTCCCCTGAAGCTGCAGATCACCAAAAGAGTTTAAAAAAAAAAAAAAAAAAAAAAAAGAGTGACTCCAAAGGGAGAACATGACAGAACTCTGGTTCTAGCTGGGTAATTTATTTATTTATGGAGGCCCTGTACAGCTACTATTAAGTGGAGCAGGCATCATTACAGAAGCACAATGGGAGCCACCCCTCTGGCTTTCCCTGCCTGACAGGTTCTGAGAACCAGACCTGACTGAGGATGGAGTCTGCTAACAAGTACCTGCCAGCGGATCATATCATGGGCATTCCCAGAACCTGTTTATTTCCAAAGGTGATGCAGTGGTGGCAGGACTCAAACTGGGAGGAGGCCAAGAAAAGTTGCCAACTCTGCTGCTGATTGTACCAAATCTGCCTTGAAGACACTCACAAAAGCTTCCCCCAATTACCAGGGAAGCTTTGATGTCATAATCAGGCATTCGTAGACTGAATAATGTTGCACCAAGTCTTCACAGTACATTCAAGCAAAAAATGATTTTGATTGTACCATGGAGGAAATACAGCCACTTTTACGGGCTTCCTTTGGACAAGCTAGCCAAACCAAATAGTCTCAGATGCCTTTTGTTTAAAAAGTGCCTTTTGTGTAAACAGTGTTATTTTATGGTTAGCCATAACTGTCAATTTCAAGTCTTTCATTTGTAGGAATTTACTTTTTTTAATGCCTTGTGTTTTAACCTAAGATTCATATAATAATACTGACAATATGCAAGCTTTTATTTACCTCTTAGTCCATTTCAAATCAGAACAGCTTGCGTGAAAATCTTCACGTCTTCGGGGGTCTTGTCAAGAGGTTAAAAACCGAATGTTACAGTATGCATCTTGACAACACTTCTAGTTACACCTCAAGTGACATTTTGGAAGTGACATTTGTAAGAAGACTTTGTAAGAGTTTAAAAAAGAAGACAACATGGGCTGCTGGTGAGGGGCACGCGTAATGACCTGCTATAAATGTTCTATAACAGATGAATGGCTTTTCAAGCTTTATAAAATCATTACAAATGTTTCCTCTCAACAGACATTGACCTGCTTTGGTACAAAGGGGGTGATGCATACTTACACTACTTAATTTGGCTCAAGATTGTATGTGACACTATCCTTTTAAGTGGACATTTATATAAATATGCATTCAAATCAAGATATGTACTTTGTAGGATAAGGCTTCCTCATTATTGTCTATTGACTGAAAGATGACACTTCCTGTAAAATAAACGTGAATTAAATTGTTATTACTGTTCAAGTTTGTGAAAACAAAAGATGGTACTTCTTCTTTCATCAAGCAACATTCAAACAAGGAATTTCTATGTTGCTGCTTTATTTCTTTGTTCTGCTACGATAACTGCAGCTAATCTCTGATGCACTCCAGTAAGAAATAAAGAGGGACTGAGTTTCCTCTCCATTTCTCGAAATGACAGACAGGGCCATTGTACATTTCTACTATAAAAATCCATTTAATTTCTTATATCAAAAAGAAATGGAATCATAACAAAACAATCAGAACCACAAATATGTGGATTTTGGCCACCAAAATAAATCCTCCAACTGAAAAATAATTGCTCCAATTTACATGGTCATTTGAAGAGTTAACAGAGCAAGAAGCTTTGATAGAAAAAAATGATAAAAGGAATGTGATGAACACTGTTAATAGGAGGGGTGAAGACAGTTTTCTCTGGGCCAGAGATGTGTGACAGCACCATGCAGTGTGATATGGCAGGTATGGCTAATCAAAGCAGCAGGTAGAGCAGTGACACAGAGAACAACACTGTCATGACTTAAAACCAAGCTGACAGACAGATGGTTAGCAGCAAAGCAAAAGAAAAAAACCCCAAAACAAATAATAATAAAAAGATCATCAGGAAGCTGATCAGTGTCCTTCCTGGGAATGTACTTAATTAGCATAAAGCTAAATACATGTAAGTACAGAGGGAGGGGAAAAATGTTATCTCCCACAAAAGTTTGTACCATCAGTTGGTCCTCCTGGCCTTCGTGAAAAGTATGTTTACAATCAAAAGACGCTGAACAAAAGCTAAATGCAACCATTCTTCTCTAATTGATGGTCATAGATTGTAAATGGTTTTCAGTGAATTTACAGATGCTCGCCTTCACTCCAACAGAGAATGTTCTGAAGGAGTTTCACAGCTCCTGTCTAGAGTGCCCTGCAGTAAGCTGAACCAAGGCCACAGATATCCATCCCAGACTTTTCATCCTGGAATGTGGACTTAATTACAATCATCTTCATGCACTCACACACTGCCACTGACTCATTCATTGCTGGCAGAAAGTATGTCAAATACACAATGACTGAAAAAAATAATAAAACAAAGCAAAAAAATAAAAATAAAACAAAACAAAAAAAGATTAAAAAGTACAGACTGCTATTTGTTACTGATGTTTGTATTCCTGGGTATATTTTCAAGACACTTTGTTAATAGGTTCATATATATGGAAATATATAACTTTAGTCTGTGCAAGGAGTTAAAAGACAATCACTTGAATGTAGTTGCTGAGTCCTCCATGTTTACATGTGCAGTTATTTGTTGCATTCCTGTAAGTCTTTGTCTCCCCCTAGACCTCCAGATGCAAACATACATATGCACAGAAAGTGGAAACACTGAACTGAACCAGTCCCAAAAAGAATCCATAGTAAGCACTGACACTTCTCTCTTTTTACGAACAAAAGACTTGGAAACTTTTTCTAGGATAGAGCAAAACTCTCTTTTTCCCTATACAATTCATATAAAAATAATAATAATAATAAAAAATAAAATAAAAATTGTTCCATAGCCATTTGTTTCTCTATCTTTTACATTTGCACAGAGGTAGTGGCTATATGTGTGAGAGAGGAGGGAGGGTTGTGGGGAGGCGAGCAAAATTACAAAGAATTGAATAAATGTCTATAAAATGGTTCCTTTTCCATCACCAGAGATTTTTTTTTGTTTTGTAAAAGAACAAAATATAATACTGCAATCACTTAAAAAAGTAGTTCTTCATTTTATACATTTTATACAGTGTTCTTGCTTTTTGTTTTCCCTTTCTTTTGTTGCTTTTCTTTTTAGTTGGTAAAAGCATAAGATGAGCGAGCTTATTGGCTCAGCACAGGTTTAGGAAAGGCAGGGCAATGATGGCAGAGTTCAATCCAAGCTGAGCTCTATGCCAGTGGGTCACTCATGTCCTCGTCACCCTGGGACAGAAGCTCCTTCTTTTCATCAGTGCTGGCCAGAGAGTTGCGGCTGTTGTGGGCGCCCATGTACAAAGTGGCGTACACAGGGTTGGTGAAGTTGGTGGGCTGCAGGGGGAAAAGAGAAGACAATGTGATTTAACATTAGAAATGGCACAGATCTGTAAATGTAAAAGGTTTATAACATTTTGAGGGTATATAAAGGTGCAATTGTCCAAATGGGAAAAAAATAGCTCTAACCGTGGACTACAAAAATATTGCCACCATCTCATCCAAATTTACTGTTCACCTTACATCATTTTGAACTTGGCTTAGTTTATCTAAGTAGAGGCTTATGACTGTATTCTATGAGGTCTATCGTGTTTATATGTCATCCTATGACAGCAAACCTCATTCAAAAGTAATCTACTTCAGTTCAATATTTTATTTTTTATGCAAGAGCAACATGAAGTCTTTACTTTGGGTAATCAAAAAATGGCTTTAACTGGAGTTCCTTTATGAGCGAATCTTGACTAAATATCACAGAAAATTATGTTTGTTAAAAAAAAAAAAAGGAAAAAGCAAAACACTTAATATCTTCATGGCAAAAAGCAAAACAATCCACATTGAAAGATTAGTTTTTGAGAGGCTATAAATAATGAAGTATAGCCTTAGTAGTGTTACCTTGTCTGGGTCCAAAGCAAAGTCTGAATCCAGAAGCTCCCCAGCATCATCATCAGGGTCCCCTTCATAGATTTTATAGGCTGGGTTCCCAATTTCAACATTCATGGCTCCATTCGTCATTCTGTGATGCTGGAAGCCCTTTGCACTGCAGAGAGACATAAACAGCAATTAGTCATCTGTGCAATGGATAAAAATAAAACAAACAAAAAAACATGTAGTTTTAAACTGTTTGGGGAATTTTTTTTAAAACAAGTCAGAAGGACTGAAAAAATGTTAGAAGTAAATCCTCATAATAACTTAACACCATCTACACACAGTCCACACAGCCAAGACAACATATCAAAGGTTGTCAAATGAGTCTTTTTGTCAAAAAGAACATTTGATCATACCTATTCTCTGTACAGAATAGGTAGGACTGAAAATATTTGGCTCTTAGCAACCATATTTTTCATAAATGCACAGATGTACATTTTAGTGTGCAAGCATGTAAAGAAAACCTAGCATTTACACATGTAAACATGAAAAGGTATGAAGACAACATTTTAACTTAATGTACGTTGCCTAAACTGACTGGGAGGGAACCCTTAAGGGAAGTAAAAAGGAAGTAGCAGGCAGGGACAAACCAACCAACAAAATGGACAGATGGACAGACAAAAAGCATTGCAAATTTTTAAGGAAGGGAGAGAATTAGTGGGTCAGCGGGTGAGTTATTTAACCCTATCAAGTTACCGCGAGCACTGAGAACGAGATTTGCCCGGGCACAGAGACCTGGGAGACAGGAAATAGATGGTTATCAAATGTAATATGGAGAGGGAGAGAGCGAAAGATATAGATGGACAGAGAGAGAAAAAGAGACGGAATGTGGATAGAAAAGGAGTAAAGCCCAGATAAAGGATGGATGTTTAAAGTTTAAAAAAAAAAAAAAAAAAAAAAAAAAAAGGTAGAATAGGAATATCAGAAATCAAGACTCACCCGCGCATTCTCCGCTTGTACCACAAGATGGCACCGACTACCAGCAGTGCCAGCAGAAGAAGCAGAAGCACTGGAATGGTCACGGAGGCCGTACCTGTGATTAAGCAAATAAAGTCAGCAAACAGGAAATAAAGTGCACTTTTTAAAAACTTTTGTGTTTATCAGAACTTGTGTGACTTACTACTACTACTACGACTAGAAGCAACTTCACATCTGTATCCTGTCCACCCAGAAGGACACCTAGACACATGACCAGAGTAACAAAATGTTAAAGCAAATACAGATGAACTGTGTGATCCGTTGGAGTCGTGAAGGGCAAAGTTTCTTACTTGCACTGAGGCAGCAATGTGCGAGAGTCAACAGAACATTGTCCATGCATGCAGTAGTCCGAACAGGTGTAGCAGCTGGGTTGGATCTGCCTGTTGGGACAACTACACGTGCACAACAACAAATAAAGTGAATTAATCTGCATGCTTAGACTAAAGTTTCCATTTTTATAGAATAAAAATAAATGGCAAATATTCAAATTCAAGTAGAATGTATTTAATTCAGAATTCAATAATAGTCTTACGCGCATGAGATTTCCCCTGAGTTTGGCGTCAAGCACTTGCCCACTCCACAGAACTGACACTTGTCCAGCTCACACTGGTGTCCCATGTACTGCGAGTGACACTTACATAGTTTGGTGCCATTAGAGGTTTGTAAGCAGGTTCCACCATTATGGCAGAAATCTTCACATTTACCTGGAGATGGGGAGGGAGCGATGAGGAACAGTATTTTGCATCGATTGAAGTGGGTTTAAATTTCTAAACTTTAACACCACTTTTTTTTTTTTTTTTTTTTTTAAACAATTTTTTAAAAAATGTTTTAAAAATACTAGTAAAAATAATAAAATTCTATCAGAAGTAGAATTGTGCTGGTTGCTCTAGTAATTTGCCTGATGAAATTCTCAGGTTTATGCTGACACTTGGCCTTTGGGACTAAAAGTGAAATCCAGTTGTCTTTTTTCAAACTAATTAGGACGACCACAGGATAACTGTGGTTATTACTGGAGTGGAATCTGAAATGGGGATGAGCGGTCTCCCACTGTCAGAAATGTTGGCCGGGCATCATGGGTATTGGGGTGACGAGGCCCCTAATTTTGCAAACAGTGTTCTAGAGTGTAAAAGAGCCAATGAGTTAATGTTGTCTTTTTTATGATCAGATGGTATCATTAACAAGAGATTTACTCATATTTTTTTTTTTTTTGTGGCTCAGAAGTAGTGATTTAATAACTATTTTACCTGGTTTGTGATTGGATGACAATCTCTTTTCTTTTAGAACTTATTATCTACGCTTTTAAATGTAGTTTCATCCAATATATGTTGATATTATAAATGTAGAATTGTAGGAGCAGAGTGCTGTTACTTACTGTACTGGCACTGGTCTCCCTGGTACTGTGGTGGACAGCTGCAGGTTGGTTGGTTGCCCATGTTGACTGAGCAGTTGCCTCCATTCAGGCAGTAGTCCTGACAAGTGTGCAGGTTACAGTTTGGCCCTGTGAAGCCTTTAGGGCATCTGCAAGTTGGTGCACCTGCAAGCACAGATAAAATATGAATTAAATAAAAATCCTACACATGCAAAAACAAAACAAAAGAAAACAAACACACACAAAAAACACAAATATAAGAGTTTAAGAGCAACTTCTTGTGTCTAATCCCAGCTTTACCCATTTAAATTACAAATGTATTCTGGTTTAACACACAAGTTACAAAAAAACACTGGGATATTAGTAAAAACTCTTGTGCCATGACTTTTCTGCAAATGTAGCCTTTTAACCTACAATAGTTTTTAATATATATTCATATAAAAGTAAACATTTTTTGCAGCTATGATCACAAACCTATAAAAGATGCCAGAGCATAATTACCTGGATCACTGGCATTACACATTATTTTAACTTAATATCTTACTAATTAAATACAATTTTACAACTATGAAATAGTTTAAAGTTCAAAGGTTTTTGTTATCTAAACTTAGTAGTAATGTATTAAAAATTGCAGTATTGTGTGGTGGAAGATAAGTGAAGCACGATGTATTTGGCCATAAAACAAAGTGCTTTACAAACTGAAACTTTGACCTAACAAAGTGTTAAAGTTAAAGGCTCAGAAGACCAGTTTAAAAAAAACTTTGAGGTAGTCCAACCACTAGTGATTTCACATAAAAATAAACATAGCTAAATTGCATCATCATTAGAACAGGACTTATATAATCAAAAAGGAATTCATCTTCTGGGTACCCTGGCTCAAAAGTAGTTGATGTATTCTAGCCTGGATTGGGGAAAAAAAGGCATTTAACTATAACAGATAACTGTACCTGTATGAGAAGCAGTGCAGGTGCCTCCATTCCTGCAGTAGTCCCTGCACTGGTTGATTTCACATCGCTCGCCAGTGTAGCTGGGCTGACAACGGCACTTTGCCACCTGACGTGCATTGAGGAAGCAGCTCCCGCCATTCTGACACTGAATATTGCAGGGTCCAGAGGGTGGAGCTGTGGAGGAGTACGTGTTTTTCATTTTCTGTTTCTAAACCGGTGGTTGTTGTAGAAGTGCAGCAATGTGTGCATGTAAACTTACAAAACGGTGACTGGGTAGGGCTTGCTCTCTCCACGCATGTACCATTGTCTGCGACATAGTTGTTTGGGCAGGTGCAAACTGGCCCACTGGGGCTGAGAAGACACAGCCACTCGCACTTTTTCTTGTCACATGGGTTATTCACTGGGACAGAGAGAAATGAGACGCCGGGTGAAAAATATCAGCAGTTTCTGCAAATATTTGAACTTTTAGTAATAATTACATTGATAATACCATGTGGATTATTCATATAAACAAATATTTGGACAAGTTAAATTGTACATTTAAGACTCACCCTCAGGCTGTTTGTAACGGTGGTACAACACTATGTCGGTGGCATGATTGATGCCTGTAGTGAGATTCTCCATAGTGCCTTTGCCAAACTTATTCACCCGGAAGACAAAGTTGTTGATGTATGTGACTCCATATATGTAGTCCTCAAAGATATCTATGCTGAAGGGATGGAGCAAGTCTAGAAATGAGACAAAAGGGGGAAATAGACAGGTACCCTGTTAATTTCATTATTCCAGACTTTGTTGTTTTATACGGATATGAAGAGCACCGAAAGAACTCAACTGTTTTTGATGCTAGAGACTGCAACAACTGGATCAGATCCATCTAGACGAACACTGCCAATGACTGAGAGTTTAGCGTCAGCCCAGTAAAGGCGTTCATTGAAGTAATCCACTGCCAAACCTGAGACAGGAAATTGTGGAAATATGAATGTAAACTGTGGCATCTGTGATCACCTTCATTTTAAAAATGAAAAAAGTAACTGTTGCTTCTACAGTTCAGACCTGTGGGCCACTGGATGTTTTCATGGACTAAAGTTTGTCTCAGAGTGCCATCCATAGCAGCAGTCTCAATTTTAGGATGGTTTCCCCAGTCTGCCCAGTACATGGTGCTGCAGAGAAACAACATAAAATTACAAAAAAAACAAAAAAAAAACAACCCCTGACAACGAGAGAGTTTTGAAGAAAAGCATTTGTTTTGGAGATTCAAATAATGTCACCCCTTCTCTTACCCTCTCTGTGGGTCCACTACAATAGCATATGGCTCATCTATCATGCCAGAGATCAGAGTCTTGCAATGCTGGCCTGTCATCTGAGCGACTTCGATCACATCTCGACCCGAGTCGGTCCAGTACAAGTTACCTGCCACCCAATCCACAGCTATGCCACGGGGCATCTTCAGCTCCTTAATCTGGTTAAGAGCAGAAAGGCATGTATAGACTATTCATGCATTCTTATGAGTGATCCTTCTGCATATATCTGACCAGCATTACCTGCAGGTTGGTGATCCTGCCTTCGCTCTGGCGTCTGTTTCGGTGAGAGTTTGCGGAAGGTAACGCTGCGGATGGCTCTGGGAGTTCATAAGATGAGATGCGGCCGGTGTGCCAGTTGGTCCAGAAGATGCGGTTCGTCTTAACGTGTAGATCCATTGCATCAATACGTACACTGGCATCGCCCTGGAAGGTCTGCTCGTAATGCCAGTATTGCATACCGGTATCCAAGCTCCGGATTTCATTGTCATCAGCTATGTAGAGAATTTGCCCGCTGCTGTTTCTGTCTGAAATGTAAAGAGGAAAAAGTCTCAATGATCATCCAAACGAGTTTCAAAAGAGCTTTAAAAGGAAAAGACAGCTTATAAAGCTGAAGTAATTCTGGTTCTCACTGTCAGCCTTGCAGGTGTGATTGATCCTGGTGAAATACTTATGGCAGCTGCACTTGTAAGAGCCTTTAGTGTTGTTGCAGATTTGAGAACACACTCCAAACTGAAGACACTCATTCTTATCTTGGAAATGGAGGGCAAAAAAATATGAGTTGTTTTGTGTAAATATTCAAATAACAAACATTTGCCCCAGTCAATGTTTCCTCCAGGTACCTCCACAGGTCTTGTATCCTATTTTCTCAAAGCCTTGTTTGCAGGAACAGTAGGAATCTCTGCCATTGGTGACACATTTGGCCTCGTCTCCGTCTCCGCACTGCGTCATGTTTCTCCGACAGTCGTTCTGCTTAGTGTCTAGAATCATTCAGATGAGTTAAAGATGAACAAAAAAGAAAATATTTCCGATCTCAGACTTGCATTAAGAACAAAAGGCACCTGTCTTGCAGTCGATCTCATCAGAGCCATGGTCTTCACAATCATTGAAGAAGTCACAGCGCAGAGTGGAGCTGATGCATTTGCCATTAGCACACAAAAACTCATCCTTTTCACATGTGGGAGTAATTGGAACAGCTGCTGGAGATGCAAACGCAGACATGTCAACAACAGTCATGATCCAAGCTAAGAACACCATTCTGATGATTAAATTATATCTAAACACCATCACAACTTACGGCAGTTCAGTTCGTCTGAGTTGTCACCACAGTTATCAACACCGTCACACCTCTTTGACATTTGTAAACACACACGGTCATTTTGGCAGCGGAACACTCTGGTAGGTGGACACAGGAACTTTCCTGATAAGTGAAGAGGAAGCAAAAGGTTGAAGAACGAAATCATGTCAGGAGAATAAATAAAGACTGATAAATTAAACATTTTGTGGGATTTGTGAGAAAAACTTACTGCATTCTTCAGGATTTTCATCAGAATTGTCTCCACAATCATCCTCTCCATCACACTTCCAGGCATGTGGTTTACACAGAGTGTTGTTACACTGGAGCTCATCCACAGGGCAGTGACGCTCAGCTGACAAGAGGAAAAACCAGAGAGACATTTTTTATTACTGTCTAATGTGACCAATCTCATTTTAGATGGTACTCTAAGAATGACAAGTCAAAGTCACACTGTTTTTTTAGTTTCCAAAAATTAGCTTGTTTGTTCATTTCAACAAAAGAATACTTACCAGCACTGCCACAGTTCTCCTCATCACTGCCATCCATGCAGTCGGGGTCGGCATCACACCGCCAGCGGATTGGAATACAGTGTCCGTTCTTACACTGGAACTGGTCGTTGTCGCACTTTAGATCACAGCCATGCTAAAGATGCATTATAACACAGAGAAACTGAGATACCATACTTCTGATTAAATAACAAATATTAAATGATTTGGGCAGATTTCTTTAAACTGAATTATTACAATTTAATGTCAGGAGTAAAAATACTTAGCCTACTTTAAGATGCTAAATGCCTTTTTGTTTACCAGTGTTTTTTTCTCGTTGTGCATTCTTTCTTGAACCACAGTGCACCAAACACAAAGGCAAGGGACAGACATAAAGACTATTCTGTTGTGATTTTTGACACCACTGCATACATAAATTATGAAATCAATTCTGTTATCAAAGTCTATTTAAGAGAAAAGGTGTGCATTAAAAACAGTCCTGCGGACATGTAATAGACCACTTTTCATCGGTAAACTACAGTTTTTTTTCTGTCTATCCACAAACTCACTAATTGGAGGATGTTATATTATACAGACTTTTTGTCGATTATGTAATTCGATCAATCTAAATTTTACTTTTGTCCGAAGTGAAAGAGTTGTAGCAGGAAATGTTACGATGAATCTGCCAAACAATTAGGACAGCACAAAGTGAAATGGGACTAATGCACACGGGGCATGGTCAAATTTGAATAAAACCTCTAGTGTCTTGGAGTTAAACAACACCAGAACAAGAAGTCGCGTACCTCATCAGATCCATCAGCACAGTCGTGATCTCCATCACACTTCCACCTCCCAGCAATACAGCGGCCATTTTTGCAGGCAAACTCACTTTCTGAACATTGTCGAGGCACTACAGAAGAAGAAGAGCCTGGTGTCACTGAGGATACGATTAAAGCCTATAATTGTTTTGGCTTTCAGCTCAAAACACAAGACTTAACACTTACAGGGGTGACTACATATTTCAGAGGGTGACTTGTGAGAGAGAAAGCAAAATTTGACTGAAGCTTGTATTAATGGCTAAAGTTAAAAGGGCAGGACATGAAGTCATAAACTTTTTCATGTGTAGCAGAAAACAGTACTCCTAGGATCCCAGATGATAGATTCACTGCTCAGCTTGCAGACTCTCACAGGTCAATGGATATTACAGAGGGGACATGAACACAATGAAGACAGCATGAGGAAGAAACACAGCAGAGAGGTGACACCGAGTATGGGAGGGGAAATAACTTACCTCTGGCTCAACCCAACGGGACAGTATGAAATGAAACATATTAAATGAGGTGAGATGCTTCAGAAATGACAGTGAGTGGACAGTGAATTTACATTTGACAAGTCTGTCAACAAGCTATACGTTAAATGGAGAAAAAGGGATCATGTTAGAAGTGGACAAGGCACAAGCATGAAAGTGACATGGACAAAGTGGATTTCAAAATGATAATAGTGTGAAGGATGGGGAGAACGCTGCAAACCCAAAATGACACCTACAGCATTTTTCTTCATCAGAGTTGTCTCCGCAGTCATTGTCATAGTCACACTGCCAGCGTCCTGGTACGCAGCGGTTATTATTACACCTGAACTGGTAAGGCTCACATGTTCTCTCGGCTGTACAAATCACATGACATACAATCAGCAATGACACAGCAACAACTTGACATTACAATCTGAAGATATCAGATGTATCCCATCTCTCTACGGGGCAATTCTTACCACACTCCTCTTTCGGTTCATCTGACGCGTCGCCACAGTCGTCCTCACCATCGCACTTCCAGCGAGCAGGAATGCAACGTCCCGAGTCCTTGCATCTGAACTCATCCACACCACAAGTCATCTGGGCTGGATAGGGAGAAAATTGGTACAGTTACGGTACAATTTGAATGACAATAAGAAAGAAAAACAATCCAGAGAAATATAAGAGAAGGCTTACTGCAGTTTGTTGGTTCATCGGATCCGTCCACACAGTCATTGTCCCGGTCACACACCCAGAGGCGAGGTATGCAACGTTTTGTGATGGCACACTGAAACTGGGTGGGTGCGCATGTAACCTCAGCTATAGAAAGAAATAACATCCTTATAGTTAATTTGTAATGTATGCATCGATAGATGAAAAGTGGGTGAACACTCACGGCAGTCTTTTTCATCCTCCCCTTCTCCACAGTTATCCTGACCGTTACAGCGGAAGATGCCTGGGATACAGCGGCTCGGGTGGGAACACTTGAACTGGCTCGGCAGGCAAACATGAATATCTGGAAGAGCAGATTCGATGCTTATTCGTCATGAACAATAAATTTAGCGTTTTCATTTGCTATTTAGAAAACACAAGACAGCATTATCCAATGACATTAATAAATGTGCATCAAAAGAAAAAAAAAAAAAAAACATACCACAGTTGGCCTCATCTGAATTGTCCTGGCAGTCATTGTCTCCATCACAGATGTATGCAGGGTTGGTACAGATACCAGTCCCACACTGAAACTGTCCTGGCCTGCATTTGAACAGTGCTATCAAGAAAAGTGTCAAAGTTTTGTCAGGATTGTATCGAACTTCAAACTGTAGCATGTACCACTTTGAATAAATGTGATAAAAATGATTTTTTTTTTTTTTTTTTTAAATTAACTCTAGGACTTACGGCAGTCTGCTGGCTCATCTGACCGGTCGCCACAGTCATCCTCAGTGTCACATTTCCACCAGAAAGGAATGCACTTGTCGTTCTTGCACACAAACTAAACCAGAGAGACAAATTAATTGAAGTGGGGTCTGAAACAGAGCATAATAGCTCTTGTGTCAATGACAGGAGCAGATGCCAACCACTATTGCATCAGGCAGCCACCCAGCTGTCACCATACAATCACCAGGAAGGAGGAATTAATTAAAACACACTACAGTGAGCCAATGAGTTATGAAAAAAGAAACCCGAAATAGTTATTCACAGTTCCATAAATAACAAAAAACACTTTTTTACCTGGCTGGCTGTACAGTTAGACATGCAAGTATGCTGATCGTTGGCCAGATAGAAGTTAGTGGGACAGGCGCACTTATAGCCACCTCCAGGTGAGAGAAGACAGAGGTTACTGCAGCCGCCATTGTTCGTTTGGCATGGATGATTGCGCACTGGGAAAAGACAGAAAGACAAATGTGTTTTAACAAAAGACGGAAGTCTACAAAATAAGACTAAACAGAGGAATATAATGGAGTAAAGTAAAAACATATATACAAATCCACAAATAAAATTTTAGAGTGAGAAATTTGAACAGTTTGAAAGATGGGGTGGGAGAAGTTTATTATCATCACACCTTTAAAACTGTTCAAAGGATCAATTTCATTTTACACCTCTTACCCTCTGGCTGGCGGTAGGGATGGTAAATGTGAATGTCCATGGGTCGATGCAAGGTGTTGATCAGGGTGGTCTTGTTAGTACCCATAGTCTTATGAGCTTTGTTGATGGACTTTGTCTCCCAGTCGGTCCAGTAGATGAACTCCTCAAACAGCGTCATGGCAAAAATGTGAGGGATGTCTTGGCTAAGGACTGTGTGGGCACAGACAAACAGTTATTCAGTCATGTTTGAGATAACAATGACTCATACTGAAGGTAATATCTTTTAACATTTCCTGTATAAATAGCTCAACAATCTGCTTTCCATAGAAGAGGGAGATAATGTGTGTAGATCAGGTATGACAGCTGATTCAATCCACATTAGTATTTCATGCTTAAATCAGTCTTGCAATTCAGTGATCACATCCTGTGATTTAAAGCTATAAATAATGTACTGAAGCTTAAGTATTGCTTCAGCAAAGACAAACTTCCTGCACTGTACAAGTACAGAACAGAGACATGGTGGGGTAAACAAATACAGTGATTCTTCTGTATCTGTGCATTATATAATGGGCTCTACACCTCATTAGGTTTTACACTCTAAATGCACTTTTTCTTCTAACATAAACATGTGTGCTTGCACTTAATGTTTGAGGCCAGTCTGTTAAGGAAAAAGACCACAGCAATTCAAATGCATCAAACATTTGTAGGGTCTCAAGAGTAAACACACAAAGCTCACACAAAACAATGGATCTAAACACCTCACCATTTGGTGGTCAGTAGTTTAATAATAATTACAAAGAGGGAGAGCAGCTTTACAGCATTTGGATTAGCGGAGATATTAACCAGATTAGCACAAAACGCCCTTTAATCTATCTATATCTGTATTCAAACAGGTTAAATCTTGCTCTACAAATACACACAAGGTTACAATGACGTTTTAGGGTGTGTGTGTGTTTGTATATCCAAGGATAGGTAATGATTCACTAGACACTGATCGTAAATAACCAAGCCAATATATATTTATGAATTTCTTCTCATTTTGGTTTAATGGCATTTTTCTCTAATTTTATCATCAACTTTAAAAAGATTTGTAAGCAAAGTTAAATCTTTGTTCCAATAATTCATTGGGTCCAGTTCACTGGAGTCTTGCAATAAAAACATAAACTATATGTATAAAAATTCATTTAAATGTGCTAATTTTAACATTTTTATAACATTTTCATCATGACACAATTTTAATTTCCACTGATTATTTGTTCTTTAAATTTATTCTAAATGTGTTTTGTAGAACAGTCTTCATATCTGTTACCTGTGTGTCTGTTCGTGCCATCCAGACTGGCAAACTCAATATAGTCCTCTCTGGCATCGGCCCAGTATATACGGTCATTAATGAAGTCCAGAGTTAGTCCATTAGGCCAGGTAATCTTATCCTTTATGATGACAGTTCTGTTAGTGCCATCCATCCCAATTCTCCCAATGTGGGGATTGTCACCCCAATCAGACCAGTAAAGGTACCTAAATAGAAGAGGAAGAGACAACATTTAAAGAACTGTTCATTTCCCTTAAAATCTCCCAAACTACAAGTGAAAACAGAGTTTCTCACCCATAGCGCACATCCACAGCCACAGCCCGCGGTTCCCTGAGGCCGCTATTAACCAACACAGTCCTGTAAGCCCCGTTAAGCTTTGATACTTCAATAGTATCCCGACCTTTGTCACACCAATACAAGTTTCCACCAACCCAGTCCACTGCCAAACCGTCTGGATTACTCAGGGATGTTCTGTGCAAAACCTGCCAGGTTGATCAGTCAAAAGGTGAGAAAATAATAAAATATCCCCCACCTTACAAACCAGAAGAGAAAGGCATCAAAAACTTATCTGCTTGATCAATTATGTATCTATAAACAGAGCTCAAATATTTGAATTTAATGAAGTCACGGTTCCTCACTGACCTCCATGTTGCTGCCATTCATGCGCATGCGTCGTATCATGCTGCCCTGAGTGGTCACGTCTGTCCAGTAGATCATCTGCTCTGCATAGTGGAAGTCCAGTGCCACTGCATTATTGAGACCCTGGGAAAATGAGGTAGGAACACTGTTCATGTAGTGAACAAACAAAAAGAACACCTAATGTTTAATTAAACTGAGAACCATGCACCTTACCTGCTTTATAAGAGTGTAATTGGAACCATCCAGGTTAAGTTTTCTCAAGTAGTAACGGTTGGCAAAGATCAAGTAAGGCTCCACTTCTATACACAAATTTAAGACATGAAAGCTCATTATTCAGTATCAAAATGGAAATGTGCAACTATCAAAATGTGAACCTGCCGTACCGGATGTGGACTTGCAGATGGTGGGATCGTTGGGGCTGACTTCAAAGCCATCCACACAGAGACAGTGGAAGCTGCCATGTGTGTTGAGGCAGTGCTGAGAACAAGGGTAGATTGTTGTGCACTCATCTATATCCACACATGTTTTCCCATTGTGTTTCAGCTGGAAGCCAGGATGACACCTGCACTGAAGGGATCAAGAGCAGAGGAGATGCTTCAAATTCTCACCAACTAGCCTGGCATTTCTCAGTTTTTGTCAGGACGAGTCACAGGAGCCTATCAACCTTTTAACAACAGCTCACTTAAGTTTCTCCGCTATCTAAAGCAGCAGTATGATCTCCAATCTGACTCGAAAACCAGCTACTGCTAAATAAGCTACACAAAATTTAAAACTTTAAAAACAAAATAGATTCTAGATGTTTTTTTTTGTTTTTTTTAGTGTATGTTTTATGGCTTTGTTAAAAAGCTATTTGAGCAGCTTTTGGTTATTGTAAAAGACTCATTCATTCATTCATTTTCTAAACCGCTTAATCCAATTCAGGGTCACGGGGAAGCTGGAGGATATCCCAGCTGGCTTTGGGCAGAAGGCAGGGTACACCCTGGACAGCTCACCAGTCCATCGCATGGCCACACAAAGACAAACAACCACTCACGCTCACTCCTAGGGGCAATTTAGAGTAAACAATTAACCTAAAATGCATGTCTTTGGGACAACTACACAGGTACCCTGACATCCAGTTCATTTGTGTTATAAAGTACCTGTTCTATTTATCATCATTTAGGTATTCACAGTCCACTAATCTGGCATGTGCAGAGATTAAAATTCTTAAGAAATGAGGAGTGATGATACATATATTTTAGGTGTAGACAGCAAACTCATAACTACTGAAGTGACATAAACTCTTACAACACATCAGAAAAAAGGATTTGGTACGTGAATAAAGTGATTTCATCATCCTCACACAATTCTCTCTTCTTTTTTTTACCATAAATTCAGCAACACAAATATTCAAGTTCACAAAAAGAGAGCTCTTCTTCTTCTTTGAGCTCTTCTAAAATAAAAGTTCCCTTCAAAACAAGTCCCAAACATGCGTTTTTGTCTTGCAAAACTGCAAACCCAAAAGGGAGCTTCCAGCCCGTTTAAATCAAGTCTTCTTTGGCTCATAATGGCAAATAGATTTCTGTTAACACGATAATCTCAACAAAAGTCAGCAAGTCCATTCAACAAATACATTTTTTACTGTTCTTTGGGGGAAAAAAAGGATCAAATCATTAATTAGAGGTCTTACCTTGAAACCAATCTTGAGGTCATCACAGAGCTGCGAGCAGCCACTCAGTTTACTGTTGAGACACTCGTTGATGAAACAGTTGAGCTCATCAGAGCCATCACCACAGTCATCATTGCGGTCACACAGCAGAGTCTCATTTAAACACTTCCCATTGCGGCACATATAAGCTGATTCATTGCAGGTTCTCTCTGAAATCATAAACAAGTTTAATCATGATGAAATTAGCAAATTACATTTAAAATCTCTGTTAGAGCACAGTTATAAAAGGAAACTCATTTTAGTTTCAAAGAGACATCAGTAACTGCCCCTCATTGATATAGCACCTTTATAATTTAGACTAGGTTTGGTGAAGGACTTCATATTGTTCTCACCTGAATTAAGCATAACAATTCTGAGACATGTTATTTTTTACAAATGTTTCAAACTAAATCCAACTAAATCTAATTCTGCACGTTAAAGAATTGTAGAAAAGTCAGACACACAATGAAATGCTGTGATGTCCTAAAACCCCGGATAAGTCTAACTACATTGCTGGCAAAACAAAAAGCTTTATCATTCATCATTATAGTACTTAAATGGTTATTTAAAAAAATTGGTTCACCTTCATGCAATCTTAACACTTTGAAAGTATTTTACCAGAGTCTGTGCAGCGAGGGTTTTTGGGAGCTTCGTCAGAACGATCATGACAGTCAAACTCTCCATCACACTCCCAGGTCTTCTGGTTCAGGCAGCGGCCATTGGAACAGCGAAACTCATCCGGACCACATGTTGGGTATTCTAAAGGGAGACGTTGATTGCATATGTTAAGTATTGTTATTAGCATTACCATTATTAGCATATTATTTTATAAGATTATGTAGTGCCTTGTAGTAATTGTAAAAATGGTTTAAGGCCTGACCATTGTTGCGATTACTGGGGAGGGGTTATAGGAATTTATGCTTCCACCCACTACTACTCTACAATTTTGTGGGGTTTTTTTTTTCCATTTTGGTCATGTTTTCTTTCTTTTTCTGTTTGTCATTACGTGCAAATAAACTTTCTAAACCAAACAAAAAAAAATCTACTTTAAAACATAAAATTGTACAAATCAACCTTAAACTTTTTTTATATTTTGGAAAAACAAACAACAACAACAAAAAAAACAAAACAAGAAAAAGTAATCATATTCTTCAAAACAATTCCTTTAGCTAATTCCCCTAATAGCTGATTGCCTGTTTACTTTTTCTGTCATGTAAAGAAAAACTCACCACATTCTGGGGATTCATCTGAGCCATCAGAGCAGTCGATATCATGATCACACACAAAGTGTTTGGGGATACACTGTCTGTTCTGGCACATGAACTCATTTTTGACATCACAGGTATTGTTGGTGTACACTGGAAGCAGAAAAATATATGTAAGATTTCAGAGAACATTCCTGGATTCGTGTTGCAAAAAAGGACAGATTGTCCATTGATTTATTTTGTAACCATCTCACTTACTGCAGCCAGCTTTAACACTCTCATCAGCTCCATCTGGGCAGTCCTTATCTCCATCACACTTCCAGCGTTGAGGGACGCACATATGAGAGCCTGGGCATTGAAAAGCTTCAGGACTGCAGGTCTTGGATTCTGTGGCAACATTAGGCAACATTTATATAGTGAAATGAAATCAGGAAATCTTATGGATGAAGAAAATGTAGAAGTTGTAAGGCAAACACTACTTACTGCACTTTTGGTCCTCATCAGAACCATCACCACAGTCATCTGCGCCATCACACACCCAGCGGTTTGAAATGCAGCGGTGGTTGTTACATTCAAACTGGGTTGATGAACAAAATTTATCTGCAGGAAAAGAAAGAGCAGGGCAGAATTAAAGAAAACTATTAAAGAATTTCTGGAATGCTTTGTGATTTCAGGAAAAAGAGAATAATTTTGCAGGAGACTGACCACAATGTGTTTCATCAGCACCATTCTCACAGTCACTCTCCTTATCACAGGTCCAACTCATAGGAATGCAGCGACCGCTGGGACAAGCAAAGAAGTTGACTGGACAGTCATGCATCCTTTTATCTGCAACAGTACAGTAAACAAGACATTGTCCTGAGCCATTGATGTTAAAAGAAAAGTTTAAATTATGTAAGAGGAAAAAAACAAATCACCCCACCTGGACAGTTTCTCTCATCAGAAAAGTCTCCACAATCATTGCTTCCGTCACACACCCACTGGGGCAGATAACAAAGAGTGGTTTTTTCACAGTTCTGAAAGGAGGCTCCTTTAACTCCAAGGCGGAAAAATCTAGAACAATCAGTAGGTTCTGGGGCAAAAAAAGGAAAAGATTTACATTTAGAATTACATTTATAGCAATGAAATCTTAAAATGATAGAATATTTTGAAAGGTATACTAAATAGTTGGTGTTCAAAATGAGAATCATTGACTGAATACACTAATAAGAAAAATAAAATCATTACAAACCACCTCAAATTTTAATATAGACCTGTAAGAACTTGCAGATTCATTACAAACATGAGAAATTCTGTGTGCAGAAAAAATTTATTTGCACATTTGCAGTTGGTCATAAGACACGACAGATTAGATGAGATGGACAACAAGACTAGACTCATCCAATAAAAAGTCTTTTCATATAGAATCTCCATTGATAACTGAATAAAGGACAAAACAGTTTTTAGAGTTATTTGAGGTTTCTTACGGCAGTTCATTTCATCACTTGCATCCTCACAGTTGACAACCTGGTCACAGCGACTGTAGTTGGAGATGCAGCTTCCATCTTTGCACTGAAACTCTCCTCCTTTGCACAATGTCACTGCAAGGAAAAAAAATTAGCTTTTTTATATCTTAAGGGTCTGCTTCAGGAAAACTGGATTGTATTACTGTATATGCAGTGTTTTTACCAATAAAATCACTGCATTGTTGAGTAAGAAAAACAAACAATAACATTAAACTGATATATAAGATGTAAGAGTTTTCTTTCAGCATCTGTAAAAAAATTACTTACTATTGCAGGGCAGTTCATCTGAATGATCCCCACAGTCATCTGTGCCATCACACCAGAACTGGTGGCCAATACAGCGGCCATTTATACAGCGTCTATAGCCCTTCTTACAGATGCGATTGGCTGCAGAGAAAGAATTCATTGATCAAAAATCAATTAAATGACCTCATTATAAATAAAGCAGAAGAGTAGTAATGGGTTTTTTTATTTTTTTAATTAAACTATTAAATCTACACCCTTACTTTTCTCCTGATTAAATTTCTTTTTTTTTTTTTTTTTACTGCGGCAATAATCATGCTTTCTATGATCATATTTGTCTGGTGTTAATGGCTCATTCTACATGATACATAACCATAGGATAATTATTCAAGGTGTAAGATGTATACGATCATTTGTTACAAAAGCTCACCACAATAAGACTGCTTCTCATCAGACTTGTCCTTGCAGTGTGCCATCCCATCACAAGTAAGGCTGTAGTTGATGCAGTCACCGTTTCCACATTCAAAGTCATCGACACTCCCACATGACATATTCAGTGCTGGTCGGACACAAACATTCAAATTCAGAAACATGCAAACATTCTGAATAGAAAGCTTTTAAAGGAATCCTTATAAAAAAAAAAAAATTAAAAAAAAAAAGCTGAAAATGTCTGCTTTGTCGCTTACAAGCACAGGTATTGTCTTCAAGAAGTCGTCTCTCTCCACGACAACTGCAGTTGACCCGTCCATAAGATGTAGGCAGACAAAGGTCTTGGCAACCTCCATTATTTGTTCGGCAAGGAGAAAACTCACCTGAGGAGGACAGGAGGGTTTAGTCAAGGAAATAAACTTACACTCCCACATCATCACTGTACTGTAAACAAGTTTAGTTCATGCACCTACACCAAAGTATTGTCTCATTCACTTCCAACCATGGCTGTGTGACCCACTAAGACCAGACCTTTCCAACAAGACATGTGCAATCATTCTCATATGTTGCATTAGACAGTTTATAGAGAATGATCTTATTTATAGATTCAATTTTGATGCAATGTTAAAAAAGTAACTCATTTTAATCCATCCAAATCTTGCTGAGGAATTTCAGTCTAACAGACAAGAAAAAACATAAAAAACAAAAAAGTCTTTGTAACACTCATGTCTCTGGGAGTTACTTAATCATTGGTTGTCTTAACTAATAACCCCAGAGAGTGAAACTCACAGCTATTGGTGTCATTAGCCACGGCAATGATGCCCATAGGCTGCTGAGGGATGTCGGCTCGCAGCACTTTCATGTCTCCTCCTGTGTATTTGTCAGCTCTAAGGACCGCCCTCCTCACCCAGTCTGTCCAAAAGATGTAATGTCCATACACAGCCAGACCAAATGGATGGACAGGCTCATTCTTCAGCAAAACCTAAGAAAGCACATTTTGGTGATTATTTTCAAAATGTAACTTCTGCATCTATTCCTTGACGACATCCTCTGTTACAGAGGGTCTGAAATTATTGAGGTGTCCTTACATAACGGTTACTTCCATCATATTCGCAACGTTCAATCTTGTCAAGCGTGGCGTCAGAGAAGTAGAGTTTCTCAGCACGATGATCTATGGCCAGGCCGTTGGGAGTTTTAATGTCATTTCCAACAATCACAATCACATTGGCTCCATTTAGAGAGGCTCTCATTATACTTGGTGCCAGCTCATTCCAGTTAGTCCAGAACATGAGACTATGGGGGGAACAAATCAAACAAGCTTTATGATGTGCAGTGAAAACTCCCAAAAAGTATTAATGAAACTTGGAAAAAAATCTGCTGCTCAATAGAAAGAAATCATTGAAAATGGATGAACACCAGGACTAAATATCAATGACTCACCCCTGACATTCATCCAGCACAAAGGCTCTGGGGTGGTCTTCTCCAGACATAGTGACTACAGTGTTTCGGTTATATGCCACAGTCCGACTCTGATCCACAGTGTGCCGAGTAATGGTGGAGGTTGTGTAACTGGTCCAGTAAAGTGTATCCCAACCTCGATGGTATGCCAGGCCCTCAACTGACCCAACATCTGTAAAACAGAAAACAAAGAAGTTGGTCCTGTGGTAATATCTTAACACACTGTTTTTGCTGTTGTTCCCATGCCAAAGCTGAAGAACAAAAATACCAAGTTTTCAGCTCACTTAGGGAAAAAAAAGCCTATTTTATGGGTCTAAGTGGGGGCTTTAAAAAGAACCTTTAAAGAAAATTCATCAAAACATTTAGAATTGTCATAGTTTTCCTCAAATTAACTCAGTAAGATGAAATAAGTGCAAGTGACTCCCTTTCAGGTTTCCACAACTAACTGCATCAGCTCATGCAGGGTGAAACACAGAGGAGAAATGAGAGAAAGTGAAAAGGAAAAGAGGCAATAACGCCACATGCATTTGAGCATAGCCCAAAGCAGCTGTTCTTGGAGAGACTTAAAAGCATTTGCATCTTCCTGTCATTTCATGGCTCTCTGCCTGCACATACAAGCACAGTTCCTTGTTTATATGCTCATTTATAGTCTGGACTACTTGTTCTGGGAACATAGTATAATTAGAACAAACTGGGTCTCATTAGAGTGAAAAACTGGCCAATAATGGAAAGCATAAAGCAATTACATTTAATGTCCATTCTTCACTTTTATCTTTTCACCCATCAGTAACAAGAAATACAATAGTAAAATATCTATTTCTGTGGAGTCCACTTAATGTAGATATGATGGGAAAGGATGCTAAAGACTCCAAAGAGTGTAGCCATGTCTCTTGGTTGCACTAGCAACCACATTTATGACCAGTTAAAGCACACAATAAAAATCTGAACTCATTGTTTGCTCTTGGCTAAAAGTATATAATTACCATTTAACAGATGTTTCAGATTAATGTTTAAGTGCTGTAATGAAACCAAATGCAAGACATTATTTAAAGGCTAAGCACCTTTGGAAATATGCAGTTTAAAGAACAGATCAGAACCAAAAATAGTCTAACAAATCTCACTTGTTTTTTCTAAGCTCAACAATCAATTTGTACATCACAGAAATGAGAATGGGTGTACTTGAGCAGTTAATTGGTTTGATTTCAGGATGATTACACACTGAACGGGGACAAATAAAGTGTGTATAGGCTAGTATTATGTAATGAGAGAACAGTCAGCCCTCCCATTGGCTAGATTAGCTCAGCCCCTAGTTACTGAACAAAGAGTACACAGAACCTGTTGAGAAGACTACTGCCAAACAGAAAAGAGCTTTTCAGACAAATCACTGACCTAGCGAGCCAGCTCATGTATCCCCTGACAACTACTTTTGTTACTCGTTTTTTTTTTTTTTTTTTAAACACATCTTGTATATTTCTTCCATAATGGATTTATTATCACTGTTTAGTGCACAGCAAAACGTCTGCTGGTGGAGAGTACACGCTACAGCTCTGAAGACGATCTGAATGGACAAGATGCCTGCTGCAGCGGTGAGCACTTAGTATCAAATAGCATTGGCTGCTTTTAAAAAGCAATGTCTATTAGCAGCTGCTGGGATGAATTTGTCCACTGTTGCTTGGTTTCAAGAATCAATACAGGCACAGAGCATTGGCTACTCTGACATTTATCTGAATTTTGATCCAAACAGGTCCTTCTTGGATTACAAAGGACATGCTGAGGCAGCTAAACAAAATCAAGTTTGCAAAGACTGCTCTTTAAGAGGACATGGTCAATTTTTTTAAATTTATTTTATTAAAATGGAGACAAGGTTTTCAGAATCTCCACCCCACCCCCTGCCCCCACACACACTAACACTAAGAGTGCCATATGAAACTATTTTCAAAAAGTTCAAGAGGCAACCAAGCTGTTCCTAAAAGAATCATCATATTGCTGAAGAAGAAATGGACCACTTGACTATTTTTGGGAACACGAAAAAAATGGATATACTCTATTTTATTTTACTTTTCAACTGATTTATTTATTTTTGGCCAATCTTATTAACAGTTCCAAAGACAAAAAAAAAAAATTAAGAAATACTTCATTGGTTAATTTTTCCTGTGGGAACACAGACTATGGAGGTCAATGAAGAAGCCAAATGACCAGTGTGGTCATATTAGCTTTTACTGCCATTATCAAACAGCTTGCTCTTATGCTTGCAAATACAGTTTGAGAAATGAACTTGAGCCAGCAAATCAATCACCTGCACGTTATTCTGATAATAAATATTGACTGTGTATCAGATTTACAGCCTCATACTGTGACTACATGGAGACTGTGGGTCAGCAAATAAACAATAGTAGCCTTAACCAATTAAACAAAAAAGATAGCGCTTTGATTGGAGCCTTGGTGCCCGTTCTTGATGGGCTGATTCTGCTGACTGGACTCGTGGGCCAAAGCTTAGTCATCATCATCCTTACTGGACGGAGGAAGAAAGAAAGTCAGCCTCCCCATGGTACTGACACCCTGCTGCTGGCTTTGAGTGCTGCTGACCTGCTGCTTCTACTCTGTCTGCCCTTTCACACATCTGCCATCACCCTGGGCTACTGGCCTTTTGGCGACTTTCTGTGCAAAGCCATTAGCTTCCTGGGTGTAACTTGTTCAGCTGCCTCTGTGTTTACCCTGGCAGCTTTGGCTGTGACACGTTATCTTATAGTAGTACACCCGACCTGGACCTACCGTTCGAGGATGCACAAGCGTATTAAGTTAATGGTGGCTCTGCTCTGGATCCCTGCCTCTGCTCTGGCAGCACCACAGTTTGTCTTCCGCACAACAATCAGGTCAAATACTGTATACTGTTTTGCCTTGCTGTCCGACTTCAGTCAGCTGGTCTACAGCATCACGCTTTTCCTATTTGGTTTTGCTCTACCGCTCGGCATCATTGTACTGATGTATACCAAGATCTACTGTTTTCTTCAACACGCACGGCGAATAGGGAATGCTCCCCAGTTAGAACGTTATCAGCGCCAAGTCACTCATACCTCAGCTCTATTGGTCCTGGTCTTCACTCTGCTGTGGCTGCCATCCTATGCTCTCATGTTTTCCACCATTGGAGGAACTCTAAGTGCTTTACCTGGGAAAAATATGTTTGCCCTTTTGGCCAGACTGCTGTCATCCTCAGTAGCAGTGATTAACCCAGTGCTTTATGGTTTCATGTCTCAGAAGTTTAGACAAGACTTATTAGAGTTAGGGAGACGACACTGGGGATGGTGCAAAAGCTGTGTGATTGGCTGTCCATGTGTGACGAGCAGAAACCTTGTGAGGCCTTTCGAACTGGACACAACATCAGAGAGAGGTCCAAATTGACTCACCATGAATAAAAGTGTTACTAATAACCAAAGTAATAAATTATGTGTGTATGGTAAATATGTAATCATTTTTTCCCCCAATTAAAACAATGTGAGATTACATATGAAATACTGAAAGTGATGTCAAATATAAAATGTTGTTTTCTAGTAAAAATGTGAGTTGTTTTATTGAAGACAGGATTCTCCAGAGTTCTTAAGTGATATTTGTATGGTTTGCCGGATTTGAAAAACACTCACAGTATGATCATATTTGTAATTATACTGTAAGTAGATGCATGGTTTTTTTTATGTTTAGAGTGTTGCACCATATCTAAGCTAGACTAATTTTTCATAGGAGAATAAATCCTATTAAAAAAAAAAAATCAACAAAATCAACAAAAACACCAGCTCTATCCAATGAATGCTTTCTCTCACCAAATCTAAATAATTCATGTTTTGTATATTGTTAAACAAGAACAGTTTTGGTTTACCACTTTAAATGCAACAGTTTCTATGGAGTCCAGCAACATACTCTTGAATTATTCAGAGGGCTTTAGAGACTATTCAGTGTTGCGAAGTGAACAGTCATGTGACTTGTTTTTTATGTGCAATTGTCTTCTTTAAATGTCAGCTTCAAGTGATGCCAATGTCCACTGCCAGAGAAGCTGCAGCTGTGTTTAATACAGCAGATTCTCATGTATTTTGGCAGCGTTTTGCTGCCAAAATACATGATTATGTATGTTGACAGTGTCAAGGGAACAAGGGACATCATAATTCAATTTGTAATGAATGAAATTTAAAGAAAAAAAGTTGCCAAAATGGTAGGACAGGTGAAATGTACAGTCATTTAGGCATTTAACAACTTAGAAACCAAGTTTAGTGCTGTTTTTGGGAACACAAAACAATTAAATGCAACAGAAAGCTGAACACTTACTGTCCACAACAATCTTGCGATCTGTGCCATCATCATTAATCTGTTGGATGTTGCCAAAGTGAATGTCACTGAAGAAGATGCGATTGGCTCCCTTCCCTCCACCACCATGGTAGTCAAAGCTGAGGGCGATGACGTTCTTCATGTGGTCGGGGTCCTCAAACGGCTTTATTGGTGCATTGAGGTTTGTTTCATTGGACAGGTGAATGCTCTTCAATATGGTGCGCTCAGAGTACAGCAGGTATCCGTCATAGTCGCGGCAGCTGCGGTTGTCCTCTGCCAGCATGCCGTGAGCACAGGCGCAGGTGCGCTCCTTGTTGCCACGGTAAAGACACAGCTGTTCACAGCCACCGTTGTTGTTTTTGCAGATGTTTGTGCCTGTGGAGAGTGTGCCATCTTCATAAGTAAAGCTATTAAAAAGTGATCCTGGCTAAATTTATTCTGTGATGCCTGTATGATTTTGGATAATGGAGTAAGAGAAACTTTTTCATCATTTTAAGTGACTGCTGGTTTATGAAAACACAATCTGAAGCCATTTCTCTCAGATAAGATTCAAATTTTATGGTTGCTGTAAAACTTTTTCACTCACCTTGTTGCCTGGCCCTGTTGAAAACCTTGATGTCTTTTAATTGGACACCAATACCTGTCCTGAGCTGCACAACGTCTGTAGCATTGTCTTTGTTGCCTCTCTTAATGGAGCCATTGGCATGAGTCCTTCATAAGATATTGATAAAATACAGAGTCAGTAAACAAACGTGTCACATGATGAAACCTTTCCTTGATTCATTCAAAGTAACAAAAAGGTCAACCTGTCACTCCAATAGATGTATTCCTCAAACACAGAAACAGCAAACATGTCCATATTGTTGTTGGCCAGGACCAGCTCTCGGTTCTCTCCAGTCTCTAAGTTGATGCGCTCAATTTTGTCTGTTCTGGCATCACACCAATACAACATACCCTCCTGCAGTTTAAAGCGGAACAACAAATAGTGAGCAAAGTTTTCAGTGTAATGGCTTTCTGCAACCTTGCCAATTCCTAAATGCTTTATTATACAGCAGCAGGTGATATAAGGTAAAAACAATATCTAAAGTAAGACCTTCAAGCAGCTCTGAAGAGAATGATCAGTATTTCAAAATACATTTAGGTTATAAATGTGTAGCTGCTGGTTAAGAAATATGGCTGAGCGATGGCATTCAAACTAAAGGACGAGTGTTGCATAAAGAGACCAGCAGATCAGCAGCAAGGACTCTAATAAAGTTACACTTTAGGTATATAAATGAGATATGTAAAATATTTTCTTTAAAAAGAAATAGATTAGGATAATCTTAAGTGCGGTGACTTCTCTTGTGTTCCACACCTCATAGTCAATGGAGATCCCGTTTGGCCAACTGATGCTCACATTGACCATGACCAACCTCTGGGAGCCATCCAGCAGAGACCGTTCAATACGAGGATACTGACCCCACTCTGTCCAGAACAAATACCTGCACAAAGGAACAAAGGGAGAGGCTTTGAAAGTGCAGTGAGGACAAATTTACAATATAAGGGTTTAGTTGAAATTACACATCAAGTAAATTAAGGCAGTGCTGCTGCAGAGGGCAGAAATAAACTACTGGCAAGGAGCCTTACCCTTTCACTGGATGGACAGTTATGGCTCTGGGTTTGTCCAGACCTTGCGAAATGACCACATAGCGGAATGAGCCATTCAACCTTGCCACCTCAATCACGTCAAATCCCTGGTCAGTCCAGTATATATTTCCTTAAAAAGAACAAATACGTTGTACTTTATCTGTGCATAATACTTGATGTTATATAGAATTAAAAATATATATATTTTAAATTGTAAAATGACAAAAACCTGCTATCCAGTCAACAGTAATGCCCTCCACCCTGCCAATGCCATTAGTCACCACATCCTCTCTCCAGGTCTGATCTCTCTTAGCTCTGCTGATGGTACTTAGACCCATATCCACCCAGTAGACTGTGTCATTCTCTGAAGAGGAGATAATAACAGCTTTAAAATTGAATTCAAGTTGGGCAATCTACTGACTGACATCTTTTAGTGTCAATTACCAGCATGGAAGTCAATCCCAACAGCCAGAGAGGTGCCAGACACTGGCACCAAGGCATCGGATTTATCCGCTGGGTCGAGTGGAATTCCTCTGATCCCCTCATGAACAGAGTAAAGCAAGAAAGAGCCCATACCTGTGAAGAGAGTACAGAAAGCTTGTGCTCTTAGGATGGAAAGTATTCATATTGCAGATGTGGCTATAGCTAGGAATATGTGTCTTACCCTCACAGGACTGCTGCCCTGTTTTGAGGCTGTATCCAGCTGTGCACATGCATGATCTGGTTGTGGGAGAGGTGGGCAGACACAATTGTGAGCAGTCCCCATTGTTGTTACTGCACAGGTTGATACCTGCTAAAGGAAAAGGACATCAGGAGAACTGGTGAGGTATCCGATCCAGATAAACCAACCCAAAAGGAAACGTAAGGAATAATATTAATTTTTAAATGCTGTTTGTTACCTTTCTGCACATCCTCATCATAAATCCTCATGTGCATCATGGGAGAGGTATTATTTCGCAAAACTTTCCAATTTCCACCATCTTCCTTGTCACATGTTCCTATCTGATCAGTTCCCTGGTCAGCCCACCACAGTTTGTCACCTACGGTAAAGAAAATTCAGTCATATCTTCTTAGTGGCTTAAAATGTAAGTTGCAGTACCATTTGAAGATTAACATATTATGATAATATATAATCTCAACATAATGACATAATATCATCTTACCCATAATAGCTAGTGCTGTAGCCTTGGTTAGTTTGCCTTTAGCAGTTTCTAGAATCTCAAGTTTAGATCCATCCAGCTGACACCGATTTATGGTGCAGTTTCCTGAGCTGATCCAATATAGCCTCTCCTTTTCATAGTCGATAGACAAGCCTGAGTGGACAGAAATAATGCATTTCTTAATTAAGATCTGTCACATTAATATTCTTACATATCTGCATGTGTTTCACAAACTTAAACAGATTGCATGTATTATAACAGGTATTTCTGGAAGTAGGGATGACATCTGCTCACCCACTGGGCCTTTTTGGTCAGTAAAAAGTACAGACCGGTTACTACCATCCATGTTTGCCATGTTTATGGTGTCACCATCAGTCCAGTAAAGCTTTCTGAAGAAGAGTAAGAATAATGTGATACTCTGCAGAAGAAGTAAGATCTCTTCAACATTTACATAAATACAGAAGAACAGATGCATAAAATAAAAAAAAATGTTTGCTCATAATTTGGAGAAAGAATGAAAGGATTGAATCATATTTAAAGTAAAACAAAGAAAACCAAAACCATTCAGTCTGTGTAATTAAAGTCAGAAGCTATCAAATTAAGTTGTATTTTGTAAGACAAAAATAGTCCTACATTGATTTTTTACTTATACAATACTGGACTCCTAAATTCATTGATAATGGATCCAGATCCATCTTTAATATTTTATAAAAACCTGTTGATAAATCCTCCTGTATTTATTTGGCCAAGCATCCTAACTATTTATTGTGGAGTTATATGCATGTATATACTGTACATGGCCCTATCTTGCAGTGATGGAGAATCATTTAAAAAGGTTCTGGATCCAAATGGTGTTGCAGATTATTCCCAATAGTGAATAGAATCAAAGTTAGACAAAGACCCATTTTCAGAAGAAATAATCATGAAAATCCATCCAATCACTGTTAAACAGACAAAGAGACAGACAGACAGACACTGGCAAAAACATAACCTTCACTACTTCCTTGGTGGAGGCATCCAACCCCCACTGACTAGAGGAAATACTCACCCTAATATAGGATGAACCACCAGGCAGTGGGGCTTATCTAATCCCTGGATGACTGCATTCTTGAAGGATCCATCCAGCCTAGCCACATTAATCTGCTTTTTAATGGAATCATAGCTGGTCCAGAAGAGGTTCCTGGAAACCCAGTCTACTGCGAGCCCGTGGGCATTAGGAAGGTCTGGGAAAAATTTCATGATTATAAGCACAAAGAACCAAGCAAAAACAGGTACAGGACTAACAGGTACTCCTGAGTAATTTCTTACCAGCAGAAACAACAGTCTCCACCCCTGTGCCGTTAATGAAAGCTCTTTTGATAGTCTGTGTTCGTACATCTGACCAGTAGATGCGGTGCTCAACAGCATCATAATCCACCACTGTCACGTTGTCAAGGTCCGGCACAGTAAAGGAAATGATGTAGTTGTAGTAAGGGTTGTCTATGTCTACACCTCGGATCTCAATCTGGCGAGCATAAAGGAGGAACTTGCGGGACTCTGACAAAAAGAAAAATGATAAGAATAAAAAATTTAAAAGGTTTCTTGTCTTCTACTGCAACAAATAACCCAGAGTAGATCAGAGGCGGTGGAGATAATGAATGACTTGCCCGTGATTCAAGAATTCATTTCACTAGTATAAACTAACAGAGTTTAGCTTTTAACTATGAAGGTTTAGAGAAGTTATATTCTCAGTTTATACACAGCTTTGCTTTGTTGAAATTCCTGTGTTAATAAGGAATGCATCAATCATGCTAATCCAATTATCCTCACATGTACCCTGCTGAGATGAGGACTGTTTTGTCGAAGGGTTAAGTCTCTGAAACTTAAACTAAGAGCATGTACACATAAGCACACAAAATTCCACATCTTGTCCTTAACTCGTGGACGTCACACAGTAATAAATAATGAATTGACCTAATTTTGAATGACAGTATTATCATAAGAAATGAACATTTAAGATAAGCTCTAACTAGGTTGTAAGAGATGTCCTGTTTGTCTGCGGAGATCAGCATTGCAATCAAACAGTTGTAGGTGTCAATTTTTTTACACGCAAACAGTCCATCATCTGACGCCTTCATGACTCCTGCATGACTCCTATATGTCTTTAAATACTGCAAAAGAAAAGAATACATACAGTAGGTGATTTTAAGCCACGGTATCTGTTCTTACCTTTACAGGTGCGTTTATCAGGCTGAAGCTTCATGAGGTGGGGGCAAGCACAAGAGAAGGTCTGGTTAAAGTTGATGAGACATAGATGGGAGCAAGGGCCTTTTCCATCAACAGTGGCACATGGGTTGGGAGCTAAAAGCAAGAAAACAACATCAACTGGGTTTCATGAAGAGAAAAGCACCAAAAAAAAAAAAAAAAGCAGAAATTTGTCATATTAGAGACAGAAAAAGATATTCTATATGTATCATACTCAGTTAATGACATAATGTGACGATGCTAAACTTTATAATAAACTATACCACGACAGTTGCAGATTTTTCATTGTCAGAGGGACCTCTTTATCAATTCTCTCCCAAGGAAAGAAAAAGTAGATAAAGACTGTTTACTCAATCTGTCAACACAGCTTCTTATCTCATCTCTGTCAACGCTAGTGGTTACAGCTGTCAATCAACATTTCATTGAGACTCCCCTTCCTGTCACAAATAACGAGACCTTGTGTCTCTCTGCTGCTCACACACCTTCAAGATGCCAAAGCCAATGGCTACTGAACAATAAGGTTACAGTTTGATGTGACATAAATCTGCAAAACAGTTGTGACAACCCTTTGCCCTTTTATCAGTCTGTCTGCGAGATCAACATCTGACATTTCCATTGCAGGAATGGGGTTTTTCATTTCCTACCCAGGCTGTGGGAATGAAACAATGAGGCGACTTTTTGATCAGCACAGCAGCAGGGAGGTGTCCACATTGCTGCCAGTGTGAGCAACAACACATCTTACAGCTGTAAAAGGTCAGCTGTCTTTGTGAAATAGGAATCACAATTAACATGGTCAGCAATGAGACGTGAGCTCATCCCTATTCTGCTTTGTGAGGGATCAGCAGGGTAGATCTGAGAAATCACCACTGCTTCTCTGTGAGCAAGCATTTATCTATAAATGTTAACGCATCTGTCTCTGGCGTGACACGTACCCTGAGGTTGTCTGGATGGGTGATAGACCTGTAAATCAAAGGGCTGTGTGTTGGTGCGTTGGACAACAGTGACATTGTGTCCAGTCCATTTGTTGGCTTTGGCCAGTGTGTTAGTTCTCCAGTCAGTCCAGTAGACCTCCCCTCCATACATGGTGACAGCAAAGGGATGTGACAAATATTCATGACCATGCAGCACTTCAATCAGTCCCGAGCCGTCATACATCGCGGAGTAAATTGCATCCGACCTTCAAAAGCATTGAGACAAAGATGCACAGTTTACATAACAGGATTAACAAAAATCTGCTCACTGAAATGGATGTTGTTTATGTTACTATATTGGTCTGTGCTTTGTTTATAACTGAGCAAGAATAAAAAAAAAATGTTTGATGGCAGCTAAATGACAAGTAGACTGAAAGAGTGAGATGTAATGTATCAGTGGGTGGATGCTGTGCAATGGGAGAACTGTGAAACCTTGTGATAAAAGCTACCTGGCATCAATCCAGACTATACGTCTTTCCATATAGTCCACAGTGAGCCCATTTGGCCAGCCACCACTGCCTGTCTCCTTGTGGATGGTGCGTCTGCCTTCACCACTCATCGAGGCTGCCTCTATCCTGGGCAGACTAGCATCCCAGTCTGTCCAAAACAGGATTCTGCCAACAGAAAATAATCAATGTGTAGAATTTTGAAAATGAGCATGAGAAAAGTGTAAGAAAACTTTTAGAAAAGGGAATATATTAAATCATGCATTTAAAAATGTAAAAGACTGTGAAGTAAATTTCCATTTTTTAAAAACTGAGTAACATTATAATCCTTAAATGTTTGCTTCTCACCCATCTCGAGGGTCTAAAGCGATGGCTCTTGGATGCTCCACTTTCCCAGCCAACAGGGTGGTTCTCATGGTTCCATCCAATTTGGCTACCTCAATCTGGTCCAGATTGCTCTCCACCCAGTAGATGTTTCCTGCAATCCAGTCAACAGCTAGGCCTTCTGGAGTAGCTAACCCATACTGGATCACCACCTCAAAACTGGTCAGGGCTGGTTTGAACACATGGCACAAAGAGAAGCAGACATGTAAAACTCAGATGCAGCCTTGCTATTTAATGTGTTTGGAAAATAAGGAGCAAGTTAAAACACGGGTCAGGGTTGACACTTTATAACGTATTCTTTTCTTTTACTAAAAGGACATTTGCTCAAGTTATTTTACCAAGTACAGAACGTCTCCATGCAAAATACGTTGCATTGCTCCTAAAAACCAATCAATGACAATGAACTGTTAAGAAATTATTAGTTTTCTGGATTCTGTCAATGAATTGTAAGCATGCTGATCTGGTTTTGACTTTGAAAAGTACTATTGGCCTAACCCCACTTCTAAGAAAACAAGCAACCAGCCCCAGATCTCCCTCTATTTGACCATTTCCCAGAAACAACAGACTGTCATGTGAACCAAGTTCAAAAACAAAACGTGTGATCATCTTTGGCTAAGAAAGATCATAAACTCTTCTAATAATAATTAGATGGAGAGACCTCTTTACAGTCCACTTAAAGGAATGCTGGAGTCTTAGATGACCTTTGTCTGTGTAACTATAGGAATCTCTATTAAGCTGCTGACCCAATCCATTACATGTTTGAAATGAAGTCTATGATGAGCAACAGGAGCTGGTCTATGAGCTGGTCACCGTGTCTTTGCAAAGGACGTATGTATTTATTGTGGAAATAGAGGGCTGTGAAATGGAAGAGCAGTTTTGTGCCTTCTACTCTACATCACTGCTCTGGCAGCTGTTACACACAGTGAGTATTGAGACAAATGGCAAGAGACAAAGCCTTTCGTGTGCCCCTGAAACTCTGTGCTGGGAACACAATCCTGATTGGCAAGTAGACCTGCAGTTACAGAACAGCAAAGGCAGAACATGACCTGGGAGATTTATTCAGGGTCACAGACTGCCACTGCTGACCACTTACTCCTTTTAGAATCATTCACTTGAATGAATTAGAGTATATTTGCTGTCTGAAAGTTAATTTCCAAGAAATGCTCTGCTAAACAGGATTTGCTTCCACATTCACCTTTGGATTTCAATTTTATTTAAAAATATGTGACTTTGAAAAATTATCTAATTAATATGCAAATTAGTCCCTTTTATGCAGCCATTAATTCCACCCCTCTATCTTTTTTTAAGCATCATATAAGATTATATTTGCCTCACCTCCATTGTCAGACAGTTTCCCTCGATAGATCTTGTCCTCCACAACATCTGTCCAATAAAGAGTGCTCTGGTTGAGATGGAAGTCCAAGGCAATGGTGTTTCTCAAGCCTGGTACAAGCACACTGAACTCTCCTTTGTGAAGGTCAATCCTCCTTATCTCATGTCGATTGGAGAAGATTATGAAAGGCTTAAAAGGATCTGTAAAGACAGGAAATATTGCCCAGAAAAGTTTTAGTCACTCAGTATGCTAAATATTTTCTCAAAGTCCTGATTCAGAAAACCAGGTGTTGGTGTCAGACCAAATACTGTACAGAAAGTCAAAGCTGTCTATATATTCACCCCTTCATACAAAAAACAACATGATGATTAAAGGAGACTCACTATTTCTTAGCTTCAGTAAGCTACCATACCTGTGCTTTTGCAACTTTCCATATCGGCCTCCAGCTCCCAGCCCTCATAGCAGGAGCACTTGACACTTGATTTCTCCTGCTCGCACTTCTGGCTACATTTAAGATGTTTGGCACAAAAGCTCTGGATCTGGCAGGTCTTGTTGTCAGTTCCCAATTCCATCCCCAAGGGACAAGAGCACATGTAGCCTTCCCCAGGAATGATGCTACAATTGTGACTACATCCCCCATTGTCCAATGAGCACAAATCTGCAAGGAAACAAAGGTTCATAAACTGGAATTTGTTCAAGACAAGACAGTTGTAAATAGTCTTTGTGGCATTTTGAATATCAAAGTGGGAAAATTATGTTGTAATTCATTTAAAAAGAACAAAATTTACCACAAAGTTTCTCATCAGAGCCATCCGGACAGTCATCAGTGCCATCACACAGTTTCTCAGCAGGCAGGCAGATGGAGTCGTTGGTAGCACACATGTGATGAGATAACTTGCACACCAACGCCTCGCAGTTGTCCTCATCAGAGTTGTCCTCACAGTCACTATCACCATCACATACCCAAGCCTTGCTGATACAGCGAGCTGGAAGAGACATAAAATATAATATATAAACAAAATCTCAAAATGTTATCCTAATAATGCAAAAAAACAAGCAAAATGAAGCTTGCCTGAAGATACCTTATGGTTGGGCCAGTTACATTATTTGTCCCTAAATGTTACAGACCTTCAATACCTCCACCAAGGACACATTTCTGCCAGTGTTTCTTGGCAATTAGTAAAAACAACTGACCAAATTTTTGTGATTTTTTTTTTGTTGCTTTTTCCCCCCCAGAAAATGGGTCTAATTTAGATTCCATTTCATTTTTGACTGATCTTGAACTTTGAAGAAAGGAATTTTTAAAATGATTCTTCACAGTAGGGGTGAAAATGAGCTGGTTGGTGGTTATTCTTTATTCTCCGATTGCTTTTACTTAGTGTCACTTTTAAAGCTTCATTAACTGTTGACTTCTGCTGCTTAGAAAACATGAAATAATCATTACCAGAATCTCTGCAACTGAACTTGACTTCAGGGTCACACGTGTTGGTGACACCCTCACAGTTGTTCTCATCACTGAGGTCCATACAGTCTGTGTCGCCATCACAGCGCCAGCGCACAGGAATGCACAGGCCATCTATCCGACACTGAAACTCATCCACATGGCAGCCACCAGGAGGGCGGGTTGCTGGAGAGAAAAACAGTAAGATTGAGTGTTTTCATTAGCCAAGAAAAAGATGGACTGCACTTATCAGTGAATGTCAGAGCAGCATTAAAATCCCAGAAAAAGCCTGCAACTGAAAAATAACTGAAGTAAAGCCAGCAGTATCTAAACACACTTGGCCAAAAACCAAGGAGAACAAAAAAGCCATTACTGTCATTTATTATTGTGCAGGTATGGTGGTATGACACCGAGCCAAGTCAAACCACAGTGGCACACAAATCCGTCTGATGTCAAAGACAGATTAGAGGCACTACTGTGGAGGTGGTACAATCACATCCCCTCATTACAAAAGTCAGTATTTGGCACAGTTAAAACAGGAAATGGAAAATGGAATCATTCAGCACAGGACTATAACATGCAGGAGGGGAAGTGGATAGTGTTTTTTCAGTAATAGCTTCCAGACAGCATGCTGAGACATGTGTGGGATAAATTTGGCATCGATCAAACGATACATACAGCATCAGAACACACAATGAATAAGAACCTGTGTCTTTGTCTAAATAAAGAGTACAACAAAGGCTACGTGTATGATGGTCCACTTATAAACATACTGATAGGTTACAGAATGTAGACTGAGGAATGACTAACGTCCACATTGCTTTTATCAATCCAACTGCAATGTTTGCGGTTATCCAAATATTAATATTCAAATCCTCCTAAAAACACAACTTATTTCTCCCTTACCCTAAAAGTGTGCCTCTTTTTAAATGCAGCTATACCTTGTTCTGCACTGACCTGTACTGGAGCCTATTGCCAGGTTAAAACAAGCAAACAACTCTATAAAAACAAGTCTAAAGCAAGTAATGTGCTCTTGGAGAAAAACACAACAAAAACCCAAAAGGACAGGGTCAAAGTTGTTTATAATAAACAACACCGGAGGGTAGGGCTGTCAATTAAAGCTGACGTACATATTACAAGATACTGTCAAAACTCTAGTAGGAGATAACATTGCAAATATGGCACAAATGTGACAACATTATGCAAAACAGACAGGCATACAACACATATCTTAATTAGATTATATCCTTTTCTGAATATATAATTTATTTCTGTTAGGGTCATTTGAAAATGCAGTTTACATTGAAGTTATTCAGGGTAAAATCTTACCCAGATTAGTATCAGAACACTGCTGTTCATGTTAATACAGCTACTGTTATTAAACTGTCCCCCAAGCAGTTTTGAAAGATGGCACTCAGCCATTCAAAACTGTAAATATACAAATCCATATCTTTCTGTAGAGTCAAAACATTTGCACATGACAAGAGAAGACTTTAATTGTTATCTAACCGCAAAACATAATCAAATCCACAGAAGGAGCAACAGACAGTATGTCTTGTAACTGATAAGTAGAAGCCAAAAAGCAAGCAGTGGCATGTAGAGCAGAGGAAACAGTAAAGGGAAGAGGATGATATTATCGTTGTGAGATTGTGACAACTCCTACAACAACAAAAATCCACATGTGAACACACAGTAATGTAACACAATTTATGATGAATGATACCTTTAATTAGGTAAAGATTAAAAAGTTTACAACAGATTCTTACTCTGGTTGGTACAGTTGGCATGAGTCTCGTCACTGTAGTCTCCACAGTCATTGTCGCTGTCACAGGTCCAGTACTCCGGGATGCAGCGGCCGCTGTTACATTTAAACTGCACACTGGAACAAGAATGGCTACAGCCTGCTTCATCACTGTTATCCCCACAGTCATTGTCTGCACACAAACACACAGAAACACACACAAGATTTTCCTGTAACTTGAATATTGCTTATTGTATAAGTTTAAGCTTTCTGAAAGCTGAAGAGTGATAATACCATTATCGCAGCGCCAATTGATATTAATGCATCTCCCATTGGCACAGGTGAACTGAGTTTGAGAAAAGCAGGTTGGATAGGCTGGGGGAGGGACACAAAAGGAAACATTAAATTTATTATGTTTATTTCAAATAAACACATAATCTTAAGCAAAAAAAAAAAAAAAAAGCTGCAATAAAACTCACCACAGGAGTCTGGTTCATCTGAGCGATCTCCACAATCGTCATCCAGGTCACATGTCCATGATATGGGGATACAGCGCCCACTGGCACATGGGTACTGGTTTGGTGGGCATGTACGAGCTGGCAGGCAAACATGTTTTAAAATGTTAGAAGTGCCCCAAGAAGCCTTCTATCTTTCTGAAGTATCCATAAGTCAATATTCAACAGCTCTTAGAGATTGACTTAACCTCTTTATTACCACTGGATGCTGATAAAGTATACTAATGGATTGCTGGTGACCTGGTACTGACGATATTAAAAACAAAAAAACAAACAAAAAACAAAAAAAAAAAAAAAAAACCAGGCCTAACATTGATGAAATTGATATCCTCTACATTTTTTAATGTCTAAGAAACCCTGTTTTAATTTATTTATGATATATATATATATATATATATATATATATATCCCACAGCAACAAAACCATTGTGCCAACTGCAGCGGTGATAAAAGCAAACCCTCCCCCCTGAACAATGATTGAATGAATATGATTTTACTTAAGTTCTATCTGAATGGCAGAGGGACAACTTGCATCATACCAGAGCAGGTGGTGTTGGATTCATCCTCATCATTGCCACAGTCATTATCACCATCGCACAGCCATCGCAGGGGGATACAGCGATTGTTCTGGCATTTGAAGCGGTCAGCCGGGCAGGTGTGCTGGTCTAAAAAAACAGAAATGAATACATCAAAACTTAAAGATCTACTCACATTGCAGATTTTATTCATAAAACATTAATAATGCTGTCTAAAATATTTTATTCAGTCTGCGCTTAATCTTTGTAACCATTTATGTATGCCACTGTAAATTGTGCATAACAAGAAGATCTAAAGACAGAATGAGCCTTTGCTTCCAGGTATTGCTTAATGAGGACAAAACTGGCTGCTGGAATAACATATTATACAGAATGGAAAGAGACAAGCCTCGGAAACTTGAGTTAGCACTATGTCAGTGTGTGTTAACTAAGAACTTTAAAACAGAATATTGTTTATATGTGTGTTGCTGTGTAACCATGACAATGATGTGGTATACTTACGGCAAAGCTCAAGGTCCTCATCGCTGTTGTCCAGACAATCATTGTCTCCGTCACATTTCCAGCGCTCTTGGATGCAGCGGTTATTCTTACAGGCAAACTCGCCAGGCTGGCACTTGGGTGGGGGGACGTAGGAGGGATTGGCTAGAGATGATATCAGGGTTGGGAGTGGAAACAGATGAATCATTGAGGCATTAATTGAGCACTAAAACAAAAACAAAGCTCTTCATCTTGACTAAAATTACAAAAATGTATCTGAAACTTTTTCAAAACTGTGCCCAATTTTTTTTTTTTTTTTTAAACAGAAGATTTAGTTTATCTTGCAAATTGAAAGTACAGCCAAAAATTCTTAAACTCAGCTCTTAATGACTGCTGAGTTTTCCACAGGTCTACACAGTGATCTTAAGTGAAATTTCTCATCTGACAAAGCAGCCATGTACCTTTGCAGGTTACATTATCATCATTGAGGATTTGGTCATCAGCACATCCACAGGATCTGCCATTAGGAATAGCAAGGCACAGACTGCCACAGCCACCATTGTTTACTCGACATGCATTTGAGCCTGGACAACACAGTAGAAAATTCTCATCATGTCATGCGTGTTGGTATGCAATTAAACAGAAATTAATGAGTGAAAAGGGTACATACCCTGCTGCTGGTGTGCGTCATACACTCTAATCTCAAATATTGGTGGTCTCTCATTGCGGAGTAAAGTAACTGTCTTAGTGTCCTGGTCCAGTTTGTAAATGCTGCCACCACGGTACTCATTCCAGAACAGAAATTGTTTGTAATGGCATAAACCAAAAGCATGGTTAAGCTCCTGGCCCTCATAAACAACCTGTTAATGCAGGAGAATGAGATGGGTCACACTTCCATGTGAAATAAACAACAAGCAACATTTTTTTATGGTTGCCCCGAAGTTAATACATTACTGGTTTAAAAAACAACAGCAATCCTTTGCAAATAAAACATTTCAGAAAACTAACACACAAGTTATTACTAAAAAGAAGAAGAAGAAAAAAAAAAAGAAATTCATATGTATGTGTTGCTATTAAATTTGTTTTGTTGTATCTGTTGTATTCTTCATTTTGCATTTCCTATTTCTTTTCCCTATCAGTTTCTGAATCTTAAAATGTGTCTTCTGAAGTTTTGTGGACTCTTATCTAATCACCAACCTTTCGCTCGGTGGTGTTGAGGTAAACCATCTCAATACGATCGTAATAAGCATCCACCCAGTACAAGATGCCTTGAGGAATGTCCAGGCTCAAGCCGTTGGGCCATAGCACCGTCTTGCTGGTCAGGAAGACTTGGTGATGTGAACCGTCCATCCAAGCCTTCTTGATCTTTCCTCTGTTGCTCTCTGTGGGATCCTCCTCCCAGTCTGTCCAGTACATCCATCTGGGAAAGGACAACTGGTGTCATCACATTCAAAAGGGATGAGAGATAAAAGATTCCAGTGATAGCTGCAAATGCCCCACATGTAGCTTTGATATTCTTGGGTGGAACATACCACAATGAAGTAAAGGAAGGGTTATCCAACAATCTCTCTTCTCCCACACACACCAAATATGTAACAACTAAATTCAACAAAAAAACTGCTGTGCCAGCTGTCTTTACAGCTGCTATCACTAACTTTTTTGATACCACTGAATACTACTGCACCCAAACATCATCCAGGGAACTTTTTATTAGAAAAACCATTATATTAACAATATTTCCCCTCCAGCGTCTTACCCGTCTTGGGGGTCCACAACAATGGCACGAGGGTGGCTCATTTTTCCCTCAATTAATGTCTTGCGGGTCTGTGAAGCCTTCTCCAGTCTGGCAACACTGATCGTTTTCTTAGGTCCGTCATCTGTCCAGTACAGATTACCACCCATCCAGTCTACAGCTATCCCCTCTACTGTGTGAATACCTGAGATAAACAAAAAATCCAATGTGAAAAAAAAAGACTATTAGCAGGCAAATCAAGGATGAATATCAATAGACTCGATAGTTAAACTGATTAAGGTAACTTTCTATCTTCCTCCTCTGAAGAAACATGAATTTACAGAGCTACAAAGTAATATTGTATTCAGAGCTATTATTCTCCTCCTCACCATTCTTTAGAATTGTGTCTCTCTCTGTGCCATCGATCTTCTGTCGGCCAATAATGTAGCTGGTGGCATCAGCGAAGTAGATGAATTCACTGGCAGCATGGAAATCCAGAGCTCGGGGGTTCATGAGGTTCTCAATGGGGATCATGTACTCATCAGGCACCCTAGCATTCATGTCCATTCCCCTGATGATTCCAGGACGACCCTTACCATACACCAAGAACAACTCATGGTCTGGTTCTGCAGAGAAAAAGATAATGAAGACATGCTAACAGAGCCCCTCAAATCTGTCAATATTTTAATTGCTGATCACTGTCGAACAAAAAAATAAATTTATCCCTGAAACTCACTCTTGCAGGACTTGCCATCACTGCCAAGGCTGAATCCAGAGCGACAGCGGCAGGTACGGGTTTTGTGACTATTGCTCAGCAGACAAATGTCAGAGCAACCTCCAGCCTTCCCAAACTGATCCAGTGCACATGCATGGCTGCGCACTGAGCAGGAAAGAGAAAGCACATAAGCAGCAGTTTGGTAAACATACGGGAAAACTGACTGACTTGTAGAAGTAGAAGCTGTTAATTGCAGACAGGGATCAGATGGTAAGCTGACAGCTAAGCTACAAGACAAGCTGCTTACCTTGAGGCTGCCGTCGCTGATGATACACATGCAGTGCAGCTCCTCGATCTAAACGAGTCACCACTTGGAAGTCAGAGCTGTTGAAGCGGTTCACTCGAATCACACTTGTCTTTGGATTGAGGTTGCCTTCATCAAAGTTTGTGGCATAAAGATAATTCTCAAATACAGTGAGACCATATAGGTGCTCAATCTGGAACACATTAAATAGGACAAAAAAACAGAAAAAAATTATAATGTTGCCTTATTGGAGAGTAAAAATACTGACACTGATTGCGTAACAGCTTGTGGTGCATGACTAATGGCTTGTGCATTTATATCTGGAACACTACCAGACAAGTTCTGCATATTTAAGAAAAAATATATGTCAGTACAAAGCAGATAATGGCTCTACAACAGTGATGGAATCAGACAACCACAGAGATAAAAAGACACTTTTAGTAACTTGGCACAACGCTGCATAATCACTGCACTTCCAACTGCTTGCAAACAGAGAGGAAGGTTTTTCTTTCATGAGGGTCAAATCTGTGCTGCTCTCCTTTACTGTCAGTTTCCTTTGCAGGAAGATGTATGGGTTGGTTTCACATTACACTCTTGAACCTGTTATACTCAAACATAACCATGCTCCCACCACAGTCCTGATTTCATTACTCCACTATAAGTTAAGGCCAAGCATTGCTGGGGCCAGACTAATAAGTTTAGAGAGGCACTAGCAGGGAAAATAAAATGTTCTTTAAGTAATATCAACCAAGACACTAAAAAGACCTTATCCCTGCAGAGGCATTCTCTCAATGCCAAGTTACACATGAGACAACTGGAAAACAGGGAAAGCAGTACTGCCTCTAAAGATGATGACATAAAATTGAGACTATACACAGTTGGAAAACAGATGTTTTGAGTTATTGATTAATGCATTAAGAGTTGTGCACGAGGACTGAGCAACTGCCATTCAGTCAAGTTCCACATTGATTTGGGACATATTGAGAGTATCTGAGTTTGGTTTCGTTTGTGTATTTTGTGGTAAACTCATAGAACCATCCATAAGATCTCACCAGCAGACCCTGGATGATGGTGTGTCGGTTTTTGCCTTCATAGTCGACCACTTCGATGTAGTCCAGGTAGGCGTCAGCCCAGTACACCAGTCGGTTAACCAGGTCCAGGGTAATACCATGAGGGAAGACAATCTTACTGTCTACAAGCTTTGTACGATTCTGACCATCCATGTCACAGCGCTCCACTCTTGGTGTCGACCCATAATCAGTGAAGAACACTTTCCTATAGCAGAAGAGCAGGAGGAGGATGTTAGTAAGTGGAAGATGAAAATTGAATTACAGAAACAGGAATTTAAGCTGAAAAAGTTTGACTTAAAGTGTAAGTTTAGTTTGGCTTTGCACATTTTTGTTAGTCATACTTCAATCATTTTCAAGGAAATAAAGATAGAGAAATGATACTGTGAAACGGGGGGAAAAAAGGAACTAAATCAGGCACAATCTTGTCAGCATCAGAAATCTGAAGCAAGCAACAACCAAGTGTTTCTATAGCATCCATGTATGTCTATGTGCCAATCTGGAGGAAGTGCTTTAATTTTACTGCTTGGCCAGCATCCTGTCTGATCATAAGACTTCCCTCTTAAGCTTTGCTAAGACAGCACTGAGGGCAACATTAGGTCAGAACAAGGCTGAAGTGAAATACAAACCCCATAGCTGGATCCAAGGCGATGCCTTTAGGGTTGTACAGCTCTTGGTCCAACAAGGTCACACAAGTCTGGCCATTCTTGTTGCAGACAAAAACCCGGTCATCCACGTCATCAACAAAGTAGAAGTTTCCAGTAAGCCAGTCTATGGCCATCTGCTCAACATCTGATATATGCAGAGGAGAGAAGAGGGGGAAAATAAATGGCAAAAAAAACAACCATTTAGGAAAAAAAAAAAAAAAAAAAAAAAAAAAAAGACAGTCATGGGAGCACAGTCTTAACCACAAGGCAAATACCAGGATTATGTAAGAAAAAAACCCCACTTTTTATTTAAAATAATGCCACAATATTCTGCTAAAGATTACCTGCTCTCCTGACACACAAAATAAGAACACCGAATTAATGCAATTCTATAACCTTTCAGGTATGACCAGCACTCCACTTGTGTTTAACAAAGGAAAAGCATGGGGAAGGAAATTAAACATATAAAGTTCCAGTAAGAGTGCAAAGTGATACCTTCACTGCTAATACTAACTCTTAAAAGAGGACTTGAACAGTAATACAGAATTTCCTTGCAGGGAGATTTGAGACATTGCCTCAGAACAATTTTTACACACAGCATACAAGACTTTTATACTCAGAAACAATGAAGGATACTTAAACTGACCCTTTCAGCTGTCAAGGTATACTATAATAGAGGGGGGACTATTGGAATAACGCAGTTATGCATGCATCACTTAAATAATAATTCATTTAGTAGTTTTCTCAATTATGAAAAGTTTAGAATTTATCCCATGCATAGCACAGATTTCATAGATATAATGCGACAACATATAGAACAGCATGCATTTAATAAAAATCACAGTTCCAAATATCTTAAGTCCATCAGATTCTTCCAAAATCTCTCATTCATCTGACAAGGGATTTATTTAGTTTGAAACCACTAGCATGCACCAGATTTTTCAATAACTTTTCTAATCCTTCTGTGAGTCCATGCAACCTTTGTTAACAATCAGGAAATACAAGTTCTCTCTTTAGTACAGTTGCTAATAGTCATTAAAAGGTCACAAAATAAACTTTTAATGCTGGTACAGAAACATATAAATCAAGACATTTTAGAGACTGACTGCTACGGTGATCCAACATGTTTCAAAATCAGACCACTGCACACACACATACACACCGACATAATCTAGGCTAACCATTCATAAATATACTACCAAAGTAACCATTCTTGTCTCTCCTTGATGGCGATGATACACAAGTAGGGTAAAATGCCACTGACAGAGAATTGGCTGCTCCAAATCATTGGTTATTCACACATAAAAAAGTCTGCTCTAGAACTTCTCATTATGCAGCTTGAAGTTACACAACAGTGCCCAGACACATCTGGGCCCAATTCAGAAACCCTCTACACCACTCACTGATCATATCCAGAGCTTTTAAAATTAAAGTAATGTGTTGGACATGAAGTATGCTTGAAGTCACAATGGGAACAATTAAAGAGGAATGCTACGGACATGGAGTCCTGATGCCTTCAAGCCGGACAGTTAGAAACATGATAGACAACATAACATTAACACATACAACTTGAAAAATGGAAAAGGTTTAGTGTGGAGTTAGAAGGGATAGTGATATTCCCATTGGTACCAGCTCTGAAGCTCCACCTCTGTAAAACAGTCCAGCTGGAACTCTGTCTCAACAAGGAAACCATTAGATTTAAATACAGAGCAGAGAGAAAGTTGTGCAACCAGTAAGTACAGCATTGTGCAACTACCTAGTGGACCCCTTATCCACAGAGCCAGCAAGTCTGTTGACGTCTTCTCTCACACGGGCTTCTGGTAAATGGAAACTTTGCTGGGAAACTGAATAAACCCACCCCTTTCTTCTCATTTAACCACCCTACCCTTACAAGCCCTGTACTCTTCCTGCCTGTAACACCTACCTGCTTACATTACTGGGAGAAAAATGTGTCCAAAACTGATGAGGTCTTACTACCAAACAACAAACAAGCCTTCTACCCGAGAAGCACATGCATTTATCATGGGCCCCAGCCTATTTAATTCAAATACTTGATTCATCCCAGAGGAAAATTTCAAAAGTACAGCCTCAAATAGCTTACACATCAGTGCTTAGGCTCAGGAGGAGCATCACAGAGTTTTTACTTTATACAATTTTCACGATTTGCATGGCAGTGTGAGTATTTACATGTCAGTCATCTTCTAGCAATTATAATTCCTTGTGACCTCCAAATAGCACGATTTAGTAATTTGGCAAATTCTGATCCATAATGGTCTGACTAAAGAGGCAGTAAGTGCAAACATTTAGCCAGGGATGTCCAGGGTCGCTCCTCGAGGGCCGCTGTTCCCCGCTTCAACACACCTGGTTAACAATAAATGGATCCAACAGCCAATGAAGTTCTGCATAGTGACTGGTTAACTTGAGAAAGGTTTGTTGGAGCAGGGTTACACTGAAAACCTGCAGGATTGTGCCCCTCAAGGGCTAGAACTGGACACGCCTAATATTGGCCTCAGTGCAGAAGGTAAAAGAGACGCATTCTGGTGGAGTAAAATTAGGTGGAAAAAGTACCATGATAAGATTTTATTGATGTTAAAAAAAAAAAAAGAAAAAAGAAATCAAAGCCACAATCTAAGTTCCAGCTGGGAGAAGAAGCCATGTATTCCACAGAAAGGTTTCTTTTCATTGTTGCTTTTAAAAATATATGTAATAATATTAACATTTGACCCTGCAATAGACTGGTGACCTGAACTGAACTGAATTAAATTGAATTGAATGCTAACATTTGGTTATATTAAAAGAAAATATATAAAAACAAATAAGTCAACAGTATTCTGATTTTTGTGCAGAAATATTGGAAGATCTGAAGGCATATCCACAAAGACTTCCTGTACTCTAATGTGATCTGAAAGAGACAAAGAAAATAAATCAACTAAGAATAAATCTACAGATTCAGGGAAATGAGCGGGTCCCTGCTGTGAAGTTCCATGCAGACGGTGGACGGGATGGGGATGGATAGGCTCTTTTGCCCTTTCATCTCTCCAGTCAGAGAATCACATGCCAACAGAGCAGACCACATCTGGGACCCTCGTCTACTTATCTGCCTTGCTGTCTCAGACTCTGCAGCTATAAATCACCATGTTTGGGTAAACCCTGCTTAAAACCTTGTACCTAACATCAAGTCGGCATAAATTTCTTTAACAAGTATATCTGATCCTTGCTCATTTTAAATATCAAACTGGCCAGACATAGAAAGTGTTTGCACAATGATATTAAAGTCTGCTGAAAGTTCAACATCAAGCATTGAAAAAGAAAATGAGTAAATCATGAAGGACACTGGAATTTTTATGGATCCAAAGCTCTATGGCTCAACAGACGCCAATAGAATTAAGGAGCTCTCCTAGATCATCATAAGGTTATCACAACATTACATTTTATCTAATACAGTAATAAATATAAAGAAAATCAGCAATTGTTGAATGTGAAACAACACAAATAGTTCTGAAGTTACAAATGCTAAACATTATAAAAGTCATGGGAGAAAATGCTGAGGATCTCATTCACCAAATGTAATATATTACAAAATAATGAATACAGCAGTAAAGGTCTTTGGGCTGGTGTGTGCTTCTCTTTGAGCTTTGTGTAAATTACAATAGCTTAACTATACAAGACACGAGACAGCAGGAGGAATCTTAAGACTGTTCAGGCTGACGAAACCCAAGAGAGGAATGTAAATACTGTCTGCATAACCACTCACAGACACACACAGACACACACACAGACACACACACACACACACACACACACACACACACACACACACACACACACACACACACACACACACACACACACACACACACACACACACCCCTGAACTACAGCAAATCACTGGAAATTACAGTGTGTTCCTAACACAATTACTTTGATTTTAGTTTTATATTAAGGTGCAATATGAAGGGTGAGTACAAAGGCATCTTTTTGCTTCATTAAATGCTACATTTATGATTTACATCTCAGGTGGTTGAAGGAACTGTGGGGGTGGAAGGCAGACAAAGGTCAGGGTTCACATTTACAGCCCCACAGAGATTTGCATAACAAAAGTTTTCGGCTAAGCTTAATGAAAGGCTTTGATGAAAAATTTTTAAATGAGTTACTTGGAGCTTTTTTGACAGTTTGTCACCTACTTTGAATATAGAAATAAATAACGTTACTGTTATGCTCCTTAGCTTTATAGAAGCATTTTGCTTATGTTAATTAACATAGTGATAAGAATGAAAACTGGCTGCATTTACACTTCCTTTAAAACATATATGCAGTTGTAAGTTGAGCAGTGCACCACAGTAACGTAAGACAATAAGGGGGAATTGGGCTACGAGGGGCTTGAGTCTATCAATCAGCTGTAAAGACAGGATTTAAGGATTTCAGGGTTCTTTGAGATTCCCCATGTGTCAGCAGGTACAGCCGGCACACAATCCTCATTTGAAATGGATATGAGCCGAGGACTCCAAATCAAGTCACAGGGTCTACAATTCACAACCGGCCTCTCCACTGATTGTTCACACGTCTGCCGTTCCAAGCCTGGGGCTAATTCTCTAGGGAAAGCTTGTCATGTGCACATACATGTGCACAAGCCCACACCCTTATTTTTTATGTTTTGTCTATGTTTCTGCCTCCATTCTTAGAGAGTAACAGATCTACAAGTCAAGAGGATAAACACAAAGGTTGTCTGGATTGTAATCAAACATAAATCATGTCGGTATGATATGACTCAGCCTCTAAAATTAGAGCAACATACTGTGTATACTGGCCTGTGTCTGTCTGAGTGTGTTCAAGTAATTCCAATAAGAGCTGATGTGTTAAAACACTACCTCCAAAGCCCAGATGTTTCATTTGACACTATTACTCAATGCACACGAGTGTTATCTGTCCACTAACGTCTAGGACAAAATGTACTGAACTTGGGAAGATTTATAAATGCAGAGAGAATTTTCCTGGGAAAAGCCAACATGTAATACCAAAAACCAAGGACATGGAGACTGGGAAGAAGATGAGGTGGCTTATCCCATGCCAGCTTATTTAAACCTGCCAGCATAAGTCACTTTATTTGAAAAGAAATCCTATCAAGGTTTGCTAAGCTATTGCCCTTGCAAAATCATTAAGCTTTTCTCCAAACAATTTATTTTTATTTATTATCAATTATCATTATAATAATTAATATAATTTATTATAATTAATTGTGAGCTTTTTGGTAACTTAGTAACTGCTGATTTTTCCATAATATTTAAGGGTAATTTTAAACTAAGCTAAGTTGGCATTTTAAAGTTTGTTTGTTTTTATTTCTGTGATATTTCCACTAAGCAGCCCATTAACTAGTGTAATTAACACCACATAGTTGCATATAGTTGACAAAGTTTTCCTATTTTCAGTTTTGCCGATACTGCAAAAAGCTGACGGTTCATAGTCACACTTGATGGTTGTAGTCATCTGCTCTATATTAAAAAATGTCCACTCCGTTTCTTGACAAAGTAAAAAGTAGAGCGCCTAACCTTTGCTGAGGTATAAAATAATCAATTTAATGTATAATATTATGCAAATATTATGTTGCACATTATCTTTAAGGTTTCCCAGATGCTCAATGTAAATATACACTACTGACTAAAATAAAATGTTGTTCACAATCCCAAACTGTAAAGATAACTTTCACATATCAATCACACATGATGCTACATATTATTCTGCTCAAATTCATTAGGAAATAAAATTTAGATAAAAATGCAACAATTGTTAAACAATTTCTCTGTCACTAGCAGTCTACAGCATGAAGAGCGTGTGCTCCATGTATAACAATATTTTGTGATAGTGCTTTAAATGGAAGTTAGTTCTGGGGGAAATCAAACTACTATATTTAAACATTTCTTTCATTTTGTCAATGAAGCCAATACTCACGGTGCAAGCTGAGAGTGATGTTAATGGTGCGGATGTTACTGACTGTCTTCAAGTCTTGGATGCTGGCACACTTTAGCTGGGTGGCAGCAGGAGTGTCACCTACATCAATCCAGCAAACAGTCTCTTCAGCATAAATAAAGTCCATAGCCATTGTCTGCTTGGTGGGGATGGAGGGGAGCCGTTGCGTGGAGCCACTAAGGGAGGTGCATCGGATATCATGGAGGTTGGCAATCAAAAGAACAGGCAGACGATCTACTGGTTCTGGTGAAGGTAACCAGAGTGAAATGAGGGAGAAAAATATGAGAGAAATAAAGCAGAGATGGTGATTAGGAGAAGCAAATCAGTCAATGGTCATATTCATTGTAATATTGCTAAAAGATGTGAGCAACAATATGCTAATGTTACCATCGTACATAAGCAAAGTAATAATATATGAACTTTAATCTTTGGATGGTCTGGTACAAACTGTAATCACTGGTTTCTGTTGGCTTTTTTGGTGCATCTTTACTCACCGTTTTTGGCTTTGCAGGAGCGATTGTCTGGTTGCAACAGGTAGCCCTCCACACAGCTGCAAGTGTAGCTTCCATCAGTGTTTTTGCACGTCTGACTACAAGTCCCATACACACCGCACTCGTTGAAATCTACCAGCAAAACATTAAAAGTCTATTAATCACACAATGAATGATGAAGAAATAAATTAAGAGCCCTTCTCGGTGTATGTGTGTACTCATGAGTATTCATTAGTCAACAAAAGGCAAGATACACAACCACAACCACAGAAATTCTATTAATTGTTTACTCAAAGGCAAGTAAATCACTTAATTAAATAAAATTGTAATTTCTATATATTTCCACAAACAATAAAAAGTCAAAATAATCAGGCAACAATTCCTAGTTTCTGGTAGCTAAACTCAGATGTGTTTGCCAATTCACCACCTACCTTTACATGTCTTTCCATCAGTAGCAACCTCATAACCATGTCCACAGTAGCAACGAGGTCCATCGTGAGTCACTGCACAATGGTACTGGCACCCATGAGAGGCACAGTCTGGTGCTTTTGCTGACCAAGAGAAAAACATAAACAAAAGTTAAACAATGTTGATTAATGAACAGTAACATGGGGGATGTTGTAGCCTTTATTGGGGAAGGGGATACATGTGGACCTGTGTATTCATCAGTGGATGTGATACAATGACAGAATGTGTGCATTTTTAGAAGGCCTCTTTTCCCTCGTCCATACAGGCAGCTTAAGGACACACCTTTTGGCAGAAAAAAGAAGATGGAAATCAACATATTTTCTCATTGTGGCCTCTATAGGGTGCACATGTGCATGCTGGATATGTGTTGAGGCTAAGATTAATAGCATTGAGTATCTGTCGTAAGTAGTTTTCACACATGCGTTACAGCCTTGAAATTTTCTAGACAGTATCCAGCAAGGCTGCACTGTGAGAACACACATGTGCATCAGACTGTGCAGAATTCACTCGCTGATATAAGGTCTGGATAATGACTGACTGAGAGCGTCTATTGAGCACGGCTGTCTTGAGAATTCATGGTGAGCAGGTGTGCATGCTGATACTATTTCCTGTTGATACTTAGGATACATCCAAAGACGTCTGGTAAGAAATGGTATATACAGCATTTTCGATTTCAGGAGTGAGAGCACATTTAAGTGTATTAAGGTAATTTATAATACAAAATAAGTTTAATTAAAAAAGCTATTTTTGTTTTCCTCTTTAATATCCTGATTGTTTTGAGATGCTATTGTTAAAAGGTTTTGATAAAATTAAACAGAGAAATTTTCCACAACATGAGTATGATCCGAGTACACAACATTAATCCACATTTAGAAACTTAAAAAAAAAGCCCTTGGAGTTCGCAGACTTCCGCCAAGCCCCTCATTTCAACCCATATTGTAAAGAATCCTTTTAGAAAACCTCTTTGTTCATAATGGCTTCCAGATCACTCATAAAATTAATGGAATCCAAGTTAGACCAAGATCCATTCTCAGAAAAAAAACAATTCTGAAAAACACAAAAATCCTCCCAGTAGTTGTTACGTGAAGTTGCTAAAAAACAGACAGACTGACAGATAAACATAGGCAAAAACATAAGTTCCTTGTTGGAGGTAACACAAGAAACAATCAAAGTAGGGGTCAAAGTTACAAGGCTAAACAAATTAAATCTAAATAAGAATTCAGGTCAGATTAAACATGTTGAGAAACACAAATTTAATCATTTACCCTGTATCAGCACAAAAATAAGTCTCTCAACGACGACTAACTGAAGAGAACCTACATCCAGAATAAAATTCACCCTGATATCCAGTGGAAAAAAAAAGGTAATGATCATAGACACGCTACATACAGTATATAGCAGCTAGCGGTAGTAAGCCTGTGAAGAGCAGACACTGGACTTGTGAAGGGTTCTTATTATATAAAGCCTGTGGCATTCTAGGCAATAATGACTCTTTTGTTGCGGCCCCACAGAAAGGAAGAGTCCCCCAGCTCACACTGTGGCCCATATCAAATCCATTCACCAAGCCTCACACTGTGAGAGACCACAGGCAACTACAGGGCTAAAATACTCAATGTGTACCCCTGTCCGAGGTCATTGTGCTCTATTTTGTACTTCAGTGTGTGGGTGATATCAACAAATATTAAAGCTAAATATTAAAGATAACTATTCAAGTTAGTGTGCGTTTAAAATCTGGTCCCTGAAAATATATATACACACATATACATATATACACATATATATATATATATATATATGTGTGTATATATATATATATATATATATATATATATATATATATATATATATATATATATATATGTGTGTGTATATATATATATATATATATATATATATATATATATATATATATATATATATATATATATATATATATGTGTGTGTGTATATATATATATATATATATATATGTGTGTGTATATATATATATATATATATATATGTATATATATATATATATATATATATATATATATATGTATATATATATATATATATATATATATATATATATATATATATATATATATATATATATATATATATATATATATGTGTGTGTGTGTCCATGTGCATTTTATGGAGGACAATATCAAAAAACATTTTAACAAATGCGTATGGAGGGTAACAGACAGTATGTGTTATCTGCTGACATCTTTGATTTATTTAAGTGCCTATTTTCTAGAAATAAAACACTTTTCTTTTGAGAGAATTTTTTTAGAACAAAACATTTGATTCGCCCTGTGATGGACTGGCGAGCTGTCCAGGGTGTACCCTGCCTATTGCCCAAAAGACTGCTGGGATAGGCTCCAGCTTCTCCGCGACCCTTCATCACATTAAGCGGTTTGTATAATGATGAATGAATGAATGAATGAATGAATGAATGAATGAAAAAATCTGATTCTTGGAAAAGTGTCTGGAAACCGTTGTGCTTGGTCTAGCCTCCATGAGCATTTCTTGCTGGGTCATAGCAAGGAGAAATGCTGTTTTAGAAGGAAGTCATGGAAGAAACTTTAAATGAAGTGGAAAACAACAAAAAGGCAAACGTGTTGAAAATAAAAACGAGATGAGATGAGACTGACAAGGCAAACAGGTAAAAATAAAAAGGTCATGGATATAAGGTTTGGATTTTCCAACTTTAAGCAAGCAAAAGCAACATCATCATATCAAACTTTTGACCAGGTGTTAATGAACAAAGCAAATAAATCACAGACACACTAGAGGCCTCCAGTACTGAACAACCCGACAAAAGCCACTGATGTTGTTACTACACGGATGGCAACCCCCAATTTAACATGTACTGCACTTCCAAAAGAAAAGAAAAAAAACAGGTGGCAAAGGTTTAAAGCTATTTGTTAAAAGGACCATTAAAGATATAATGATCATGACTTAAACACACTTAAACAGGCATCAAAGACTCAGAGAAGACTATGACTCATATACGGTAATGAGTGACAGCAAGTTAGACAAGTCAGAGCTTTATCCTTCTGAAGCTGCAATGAGACAGTATACTGTATGCTGACAGTCTGTCTGGAACTTGGCCTATCCTATGGTGACTTCTCTATATTTGTACAGAAAATGGGCAAATGGAATGGCAAAATGGTACAGGACAGAACAAATACATATTAATGAATCTGTTTTCTAAATAAATAAAATAAATTTCTACATCCATTACCAACAATTGAAAGGAACAGTTCATCACAGCACTAAATTTAGAAAAAGAGACTTTTTCTGTAAGTGCTATTTTAAAGTAGGAAATTTTGCAGGACATTCCTATCTTTGTGCTCTCACTGTCTCGAAACATGTTCACGCATGTCTTCAGATTGTTCACGCAACAGATAGAGACCTTCCGTTTTCCTTTAATGTGTCAAAAGATCTCATTTCTACTTCAACTATGTATTTGCCAAATAACTGATATATGTATTAGGTTGTGTGCATTCCTACTCAGACTTCATGTTTTTTTTTAAGTGGCCTTTCAGTTTGTTTCTGTGGCAATCACTTCTCTGTGTTTTGTATTGACCTTTGCCATAATTCATTTGATTTCTGACACTGCCTTTCACATTATGAACAATTCAAAATTATACACTAAAACTTTGAGGATACCTAACTCTTAAAGGTCTGATGTTCTTCTATAAAAAATGTAATTTTCTACATGATCTCAGACAATTCAGCAATTCTGCATAGTGGGTTTCGTGGTGGGTTTCGTCAGATACATTAAAGTATTTGGTGGTAAAAGCAAACATCATGGTAGCAGAATGAGTCACGTGTGTGAATGTGTGACATGAAGACACTACAGCTGTGAGCCCAAAGTATTTTTTACCTCGTAAATGGTTGCAGGCTTATTTTTCAAAGAGGGCAAAGTAACCATTTGCAAACACACACATGGCAGCAGATTGAGAAATGAACAAACACAATCTTGCTTCATCACCAACAGCAGCAGCATGATGCACATGTGCCTAGCCTAACTTAAATAAACACTTAAACACAAATGTACGAATTTAAATTTTCGAAGTAGAACAGTGCCCTTAAAACAATAATATACAGAAAGGGGGGAAAAAAACAGGTCTTACAGTAAAAGACACTTTAAACCAAAAATCCAACAGTAAAGATCCACAGCTGAATTACTATGATAATGTGGTCTTTGCACAGGCAGTCTTAAGGAGCTCAAGGGAGATTCTCATTCCACAGCCACTGTGTGATTTGGTACATGGTTGTCTTGAAACATGTTTTTCAGCTAGAATTGGGTTTGAAAGATACAATACGACTTCAAACTAATGATTTGACACAACATGCTCATTGAATTACTTTGCAAGTGTTACGCCCTGCTTTTCAGATATCTTCTTTCAACACCATATTTAATGACCACACATTGACATTGCTGCTCTGACCTCAGTTAAACACCCCACAACACTATGCTGCATCACAACAGTCATGTCCGATATGATCTCAGATCAATACTAGGATTAATTTAACAGGTTACCTCAACTGCAAATAATTAATAACTAACATTTTTTTGTTGCAAATACTTTCATATCAAAAGAGCAGATGAGTATTGTGTAATAAGTGAAATTTCACATACAGTCCAAAAATGTGATTTAATGAATATTTTCCATTAAAGAGAAATTTAAATTTCCAAACATTTGGAAAAAATTAACACGAGCAAGATTATATTGATTTTTAGTTTTAAATGTCTGTTTCAATTAATTTTGGTTGCCTGCCAGGCCCTAAATCTTTGTTAATATCAGCCCAGTTTTATTTCTCTGACTGATGGAGATTGTCCAAAAAAAAAAGAAGAAAAAATTCGCTAACATCTGCAGATATTTTAACGCAGATTTATTGTACATCCCTACTCAAAACATGATAAATAGCCTTACATGTTTAGCTCTTTTTGAATAAATACCTTTCAAAACAAGAAGAAAAAAATGGCTGAAAGATGAAGTTAGATCAGTTTTTCAGGGCAAGACATAAAGGACAATAAAATACCATGTAAAGACCCACTTAAGACCAGTAAAATAATTACAGGTCCATTTGAGAAACCTAAAACACTAAAAAGAAAATTGTCCCCATTTGCTGTGGCAAATCTAAAGTCTTGTCTCTCAGGAGGAAATCAATTAACATTAAACCCTCACCTATATCTATTCACAAAACATGCTGCCACACACTATGAAAAATCAGATAAAAATGTATTTCGGTTTGATCAAATTTTCATTTGACCTTCCATGTAACCCTCCTCGTTCTAACCACTTTCATAAACAACTTTGGCAGAATTACTTCAGCACACTGTCTGACAAAGTGTGCTTTCAGACATCAGCAGCCAGGGATACTTACACAGCCCAGAAGTTTGTACAAGCAAACACAACGATGCTTGTGAAAGGTTGCCCTGAAACAAGGTGGGCTCACAAACAGCATTGCCAAAAGTTTTAAACACAGAGGTGGTGTGTTTGTAAGTGGTGTAATGGGTGTGTTTAGGTTTATGTGCAAGAATGCCAGCATGTGAGAGCATCTTTGTGTGCACATGACAGTGCATGCAGGCCCTGACAGACACATGAATATTTAAGTCTGTTTTTAAGTGCTACTGTGTGTTGACCACTGTCCATGTTGGAAAACAGCTGGACATTTCTCCTGAGGGACAGACAGTGCATGTGGTGACTTGTTGGCTACATCACTGTGTTGAATAAAAGGCTTGTTAAGCAGTGATTATCACCTGAAAACACTTGAAAAAGACTTCTTTGGCCCACAGCAGTCCAGCTTCTCTGATCGCAAAAAAAAAAAAAAAAAAGCTAAAAAAGGTTCTGTGCTATATAGATAACTTATGGATTAATTTTTTTTTTTTTTAAATTAAGGTTTAAAAAGAAAACTCTTTTCCATGGAAATGAATTGTACAGCAAAGGGCAAGTAAATATTTGATCACTAGCTGAACGCACCCTTGTTTTAGGACTTTGTCCCACTTCAATATGGGTGATAAGATATCTCGTTGAGTGATTTCTTACTCTTATTAAATCAGAAGCAGGCAGGTTGTGTAGAGTATAATTCTTATTCCAAAAAAAAAAAAAAAAAAAAAGTACTCATGTCCAACAAATGAAATGATGCAGCGGTAACCCAAGCCGAACTTCAGATAGCTACATCTGAGGCTTCCTTTGCTGCATACGAAGGCAATGCCCTGAAGGCAGCAGACGTTCCTGTTCTCTTGTCAGCTGTAACAAAGACAGACGACCCAGAGATTTTCATCTCCCAGTCTTGGGTGGCCTCTAATTAATACTAGAAGATTTGATTGGACACTCCCTCAGCTGTATCTGGGTTAAATACTCATTATTTTTTAAGAGACTGGAGAAACAACCTCATGGCTGAGCTGACTGATAAATTAATGACTTTTTTCCAGAAAGATATTTCAATTGTTACTGCAGAAGCCATGCAGGGCAGTTCATTAAAGGCCTAAATAGGGGAGATCATTTGATAAACACCATGGTTTGATGTGGGAAAGTAAAGAGATTGCGTTTTCTTCACAGCAAAAGCTGGAGGGTCAATTTACAGGTCAAGAGAGAAATAAAGAAAGCATCTATTCAATATGGTCAGGGTGTTTTTCGCCAAGTGGCATTCAGAAATTGTGCGTGTATGATTCTGTGTTTGTCTTCTCTTTTTACCTCTGCAGTGAGGCCCCTCATCCCAGCCATCAGAACAATCAGGGACTCCATCACACAGTTTGCTCATATGAATGCACACATCGAGATCCAGGCACCCATGTTCATTAACAGGACACTGGTTTGCCCTGTTGTGTGAACCTGGAAAAACAAGAAAAACATATGTAAGGAAACAGAGTGGCATACAACATAGTTAAAGGTCAACAAGCAGCTGTGAATCACTAAGATTAAACGATTTAAATGCAGCATTATGTGTTGTGCTGCTATAATGCTGACATCTGAAGCTGATTTCTTTCCCATGAATGCTTCATGATGTAAAAATCCTCTCACATGAAGAGTACGAGCAAAACTGACATGTGTAAGAACAGTACAAGTAGAGCTTAAAGTAGTTGCTGAGACAAGATCTTGCTTGCAATGACAGAGTAAAACACAACTATCAAAGCATTTTTCTTTTGTTCTGTAGTCAGTTCCCACAACAGGTTCAACCTGTTTCAATTTTCAATATGGTCTATTTTAAGGTCTTTAATGAATAAGACAATGTCAACAATCTATGTGCATTCTTGCATCGTGACTTTTCTATCACCAATCTCTAGATTTGTCGCTGTGAAACAAAAATTGCAACTGCAAAATGGAAGACAAAACTGAAGACCGCGGCGAGATAAAGGGTCACGTGGGTGTCTGAAATTTTTGTACTTCAGAAACTAAAACTTTTCCTCAATATTTCATGCACATCTAACAAATGTACACACATGCAACTACTTTTAATGCTGACAACGACAAAGGGTTTTAAAACTGTTTGCACATGTGCTTGCTTTGCAGAAGCTGTGGGAAAATGATTCAAATCGAACACTAATAAGAGATCTTGTGTTTTTTAAAAAAAAAAAAAAAAGTCACATCATAACATACAGGAGATGAAGTCTCTGCTTCACTCCCTCCCACTTCTCTCTCTTTCTCTCTCTCTCTCTCTCTCTCTCTCCTCAGCCCACACTGCAGAGCAAACAGTTTTCCTTGGCTGTTTTTCTTCTTCTTCCTCCTCCTCTCTCTCAATTTTTTTCGTTCTAACATCTGCTGACCTATTTTAGAAAAACACTCAGAGCAGAGAAAATAAAGTTCACCTCCTTCACAGGAAACGATCTGTACAGTTCTGTGGGTTGTGTGCAACTAGGAAGGCTTTGAGAAACTGGTCTCTGAACTGAAGCAGGTTTGCTCAGACAGCATATATTCTAGTATCTTTTACATGGATTCAAAGTCTCCACTCTGATTATTAAGCAGCTGTTTAAATCAAACTGCAGTGTCTTATGTTTTATTCATTTCTTTTGCAATACAAAACTTCTTCCAAGAACATTCTATGTATGAAAATATAGTAATATTTGCAGTTAAGAGAAAGTGAAACTATGACTTTTCTTGATGTATTTAAAAGGGTATTCTCATAACCCCTCTGTGAATAATAGTATTTACCTCTTAAAACCTACAATTGGACGAAATAAAGGCATAGAGGTTGTTATTCCTAGAGAAAAAATCAGATACATTCCATCAAAATCTTCTCCATTCGTGCAAGAGATTAGTATCCAAACACATTACATAAAATCTCACATTCTAAAACATGTACCTTAAAGTGACATGAGCATCTAAAATGATCTCACCACAACAGCCTCTGTGGAAAATGTGCCACATTGGAACAGAGAATTAGCTTCTAATACATCTGGCTTATGGAGAGAGAGTGCAGCTTTACCATCTGGGGGATGCTAGCATATTAGCAGCCCTCCTACAGCCTCAGCTTCTAAGCCAGCCTGAAATGCATTCAATAAATTGCCTGCATGGGGATTTCTACATAAACTGTAGTACCAAGAATAAACTGCTGTTACACTGGAAATGAGATTGCTGCTAAGGGTTTTGCATCTGTTAACAGTTTCCAGGGATGTGTAAAGTAGGCACATTGCATTGAAAGCCTTTTAAAAAGACAGACTGTAGAAATGTGTCTATCAAATCATCCGTAATGTAAGCCTATTTCAGAAAACATGCATGTAATGAGAACTGAACATCTTGATGGTACATCTCAAAATGTCCACCTAAAATGCTACAGCAACATGCTTTGCTCCTGCTTTTCAATGGACTATGCAGCAAACAGTATAACTTTAAGGAAACACGACGACTACAAAAAGCACCATTCATTCTTCGCAAATAATTACATAAGTCCCACAGGAAAATAATACATTGGCAGCAAAACAGACAAGATATATTGAAGGTTAAATAGATTTATAGGATGCATAATGAAGGAGAAACCTGTATTTCCTGCTCATGTGTGGGTCGTTGTTGATAGTGCATTACAATAATAACCCCTTATATTGAGTGTAGTCTTTTTCTACATCGTCCTCTCTGAAAACAAAATTCTTTCCTTTTTGTCCTGTCAGACTCCGAGTATTCCAGGATGCTTCTCTGGAGGCGTTTTTGTTAAAATATGACCTTAAAGTTTTTTTGGGTTTTTTTTTATTCTTTGGACATCTTTACTATCATAAGATTAATTTCCAGCACATAAAGTAGGGTCTTGCATCATGTTCTTTAAACTTTTCCTGTGAAACCATAACTTCCTCATTGAATTCCATTACCTTGACCTTGGTAATATTTCAAAATGCCAAAATGGTATTTAGAGAGATTCCATACTGATATGGTGTACAGTGCAGTGACAGTATGGTTTTACTCCTGAATCCCATTTCCCAGTCAGACTAATAGTTAGTGCTTTTTAAACATAGATTGTGTGTCTCTCAAACTGGCTCTCTCATTTGGTTGTGATTAAGTGCAGTCTCCAACAAATTGCTATCCAGTTATACAAAAGATGTATGTAAAATATTCTAAACAGCTGGAGCCATGAACTACATTCTTGCCACCTTGTTCTAAACCACAAAAATCATTCATCAAGCCAGTTATATTTATATGGTATTAGAAACTACTGAATTTGACCAAAGTTCTCCATTACTTTGAAATCCTAGGATACTGCAGATTAAACTATATGAAACCTGAAGACATTTCTGTCACTGCACAGCCAAAAGAATCGAAAAGGCGTTTACATTGAACAAATGGTAAATCATCTGTTCAGTGTTAGTGTTTCTTTAACCATAAGTATTCTTAAAAATAATTCTGAGAGAATCGATCACATTTTCATGGTTTTTGTAAAAGCCATGAAAAGTAGTTTTATGCTAGATGGGGAGAGGGAAGATGATATTTTATGCCATATTCACACAAAGAAAATCGAGGAATTCAAAAGATTTTTACACCTTTGTTTGGCTTCACACTGCACTTTACTAAGGTGGAGCAAAGCGCCTGAGTAAATTTACAGTTCAGTTACAATAAATGTTCATTAGGGGCAAAATTCCTTGCAACAACCATTGACCTAGAAGAAAGAAGAATATCCTGCTCAACAATTAGCCAGGACCAAAAACAGTTTGTTCACTACAAGTAAACAATGGAGAAACAATAAATGTGTGTAGTTTTGGAGTTTCTGTTTTTACTTTAGTGGTTCAATACTGATGCAGTTTTCACCAATCTGTCCAGAATGGATAGCAGGGAAGGTATAATGAAATTAAATGAATGAAAAATACTTTATTAATCCCCAAAGGGAAATTCAAAATTGTAGTATCTAATAATTAATTTGAGGAGGTCTTGTTCCAGAGGCTGATGGCTGCTGGCAGGAATGATCTTCTGTATCCTTCAGTCTTGCATCAGACCTGAAGAAGCCTCTCACTGAACACACTTTGTTGTTTCATCACTGTGTTGTGGAGAGGGTGTGAAGAATCCTCCATCATCTTCATCAGCTTGTGCAGCATTCTTCTTTGGACTATCAGCTCCAGAGTTACTCCAAGCACAGAACCAGCTTTCTTGACCAGTTTGTTGATTCTCTTCAAGTCTCTGGTTCTGGTGCTATTACCCCAGCAGATGGCTGCAAAGCAGACTGCACTCTCCACAACAGACTTATAGAGGATATGCAACATCTTGGCAGACGTTAAACGATCTCAGCTTCCTTAAGAAGTACAGTCTGCTCTGACCTTTCTTGTAGATGTACTCAGTGTTGCATTTCCAGTCCAGTTTGTTGTCCAGCTGAACTCAAAGATACTTGCATTCCTCCACCACCTCCACCTCCTCTCCCAGGATGGAAACAGTGCTTTGTTTATTCTTGTTCCTACTGAAGTCAACAATCATCTCTTTTGTTTTGCTGGTATTTAATATGAGATGATTGTCACTGCACCATTTAACAAACTGACTGACCAGTTCTCTGTACTCTGCTTCTTGTCCATCACTGATACACCCCACAACTGCAGAGTCATCAGAGTATTTCTGCAGATGACAGGACTCAGAGTTGTACTGGATGTCTAAGATGTACAGTGTGAAGAGAAATGGCCAGAGTACAGTTCCTTGTGGTGCACCAGTGCTGCTGACCTCCATTTCAGACACACAACCTTTCAGTCTCACAAACTGTGGTCTGTTTGTGAGGTAGTCATAGATCCAGGTGGTTGTGGAGGTATCCCCCTGGAATTTATGGAGCTTCTCACATAACAAAGCAGGCTGAATGGTATTAAAAGCACTTGAGAAATCAAAGAACATGACCCTCAGAGTGCTGCCTGAATGGTCCAAATTAGAGTGTGCTCTCTGGAGCAGGTATATGATGGCATCTTCAACCCAAAGTCCATTACGATATGCAAACTGTAATGGGTCCTGAAAGGTGTTTATTTTCTTGTTGAGGTGAGCCAGTGAGAGTCTCTCCAGAACTTTCATGATGTGAGATGTCAGGGCAACTGGTCTGTAGTCACTTGGTTCAGCTGGTTGTGTTTTTTTAGGCACTGGAACAAGGCAGGAGGTTTTCCACAGCACTGGAACTCTATTTTGTCTCAGACTGGTGTTGAAATGGTGCTGGAGAATCAGACATAGTTGTTTTGAGCAGGTCTTGAGAACTGGACCTGCAGCCTTGTTCTGGTTCAGTTTCTCAAGTTGCTTCATAACCTGATTGCAGGACACAAACAAGGTGGAGGTCTCAGGATGTCCTGATGTGGAGGGAGATGAAAATGTGATCTGGTCCATGACTGAGCTGCAGGTTGACAGATTGGAGGTGTGACAGGAAAGCAATGGGCTTATGGAGAGTGTGTGGTCTCTGTTGGGCTGGAGGTAGGGGCTGAACTGAACCTGTTGAAGAATATGTTCAGCTCATTAGCTCTGTCCAGACCTCCAACAGGCTGGTCCCCCTTTAACTTGAAGCCGGTGATCTTCATTCCAGACCACACATTCCTCACGTTATTCTGCTGGAGCTGACTTTCTAACTTCTTCCCGTAGTCCTCCTTGCACTTCTTAGTTTAAGTTGTTTTTGTGTTGTCCTCAATCACTCCCTGTCTCCATCCCTGAAGGCTTTCTCTTTGATGTGCAGCATCTTTTTCAGGTCACTGGTGATCCAGGGTTTGTTATTGGGGAAGCACCTTACTGTTCTTGTTCGGACAATGCTGTCCACACAGAAGTTTATGTAATCTGTCACACACTCAGTCATGGCGTTGATATCATCTCCATGAGGTTCACAGAGGACGTTCCAGTCTGTAGCCTCAAAGCCTCCTCTAAGAGCATCTTTAGCTTCAGCAGACCAGATTTTGATAGTCTTTGTGATGACTGGTTGCTGCTGAATGATGGGCTTGCAGGTGGAGGTGAGAAGAACCAGATTATGGTCAGATCTTCCTGAAGGAGGCAGGGCAGAATAACTGTATCCATTATTCATATTTGCATAAAAAAGGTCCAAGATCTTATTTTCTCTGGTGGAGCAGCGGACACCGGAATGTTGGTAGAGTTGCAGAGAGGGAGACGTTGTGAAGTCTCCGGAGATTGCTATGAATGAGTTTGGATGCTGTGTTTGTAGCCGAGCAACGACGGCGCTGATGACGTCACAGGCTGTGTCTGGTGGGTACCAGGTATTATATAAACCGCTACCAGAATAACACATGAAAACTCTCTGGGTAAATAATATGGACGAAAGCTCACAGCAGTTGTAACAGGTCAATATCAGTTGTGCATATCTTCACCTTGACAGTATCATGTCCAGGATGACACCAATGCTGGTTAACCGGCACTGCAATTCCACCACCCTTTAGCTTTCCACTGTGTTGTCTACTGCGGTCTGCACGGATTGTTTTAAAGCCCAGACACATTACAGTCAGAGATGTGTTCATGCAGCCATGTCTCGGGGAAGCACATAATACTGCATACTCTGTATTCTTTCTGAGACCTTGTTAGCATCTCGAGCTCGTCTGTTTTGTTAGCTAGCGATCTCACATTAACCATGACGACGGTCGGGAGAAATGGTTTAAATCTCCATTGCTTTCTCCGCTCTCTGACTCCCGCTCTGCATCCTCTTCTCTTTCTTTTCAAATCCATCGGGATTTGATGTGTTGTTTCGCTGATAATCCTGATGTGGGAGAGGTTAATCAGTTGATCCCAATTGTAAACAAGTCTTTCGTTGCCATGGAGACTCATCATAAGCCTTGAAAGAGCAAAAATATGCAGAAAAATCTTCTTTGCAACACACCCTCCGAACCGGCATAAAATCCTCAGAAAAAAATACCTAATTTGAGATACTATCCATGTGAGAAGACTTTGTACTATAACAGACGGCGCAATCTAGAAATTATATATATATATATATATCTCCAGTAAAACCTTTCAGAATTTATCAAAATATCAGTAAACATCATAGCAAAGCTTATGATTTACAATACAATCAAAAATTATTTTTTAAAGCTTTTTTTTAGATTTTATTTCTAAATATAAAATATTTTGATGTACAGCTTAAAATCTTATGTAAAACTACCAGAGACTTCTAAAAAACACCACCTTAGGTCATAATAAGTAATACATAGGTAACCTATCTAACAATTCAGCATCCAAATATCAACTAATGAATTTTAATCAAGTTTTATTTCCTTTTATTTTTTCAGTACAATAAGTGACATCATTCTAATACTGCATAAATCCAGAGGGAACACTGATGACAAAGCATAAGGCTGACAATATTACTGCAGCCCAGTTGATAAAAACAAAACAAAGATCCTCACACCCTTTAGAGGAACAGTATGATTTGTTGTATTCCAGTATGTGATCAGGCAGCAGCTGTCTTACAGCATTCTTAAGGATTTTTTAAGACCTTTGTTGCATGACCTCTCAGTTTCCAAAAGTCACAAGCCCTTTCTATATAATTACACAGTACAGTATCCATTACCCTTTGATAATTCATACAAGTCATTCTATTTAGATGCTGTCCAACACAGTATTAGTGTTATTTCAGATAGATGTTAAGCATTGTCAAATCAGCTGAGTGGCAAAAGAATTGTTAAAGGGGTGCTATTATGGTATTTCGAGTTTTCTGAGCTTTCTACAGTGTTACAGTGTTGAATCCTCATCAGACATGTGTTTTTTTTATCACCTAAACGCATGTTTGAGTTTGAGTTCCAGCACTCTCTCCGTTCAGTTTCCATGGCGACGAAAAACGCGTCGTTTTAGAGAGTTTTTTCTACTTGGAAATCCTTGTGACGTCCTGGGGGATAAGGTTCGGTGACTGGTTACCTTCTACTGGTTAACAAAGGCATGTACAAATACATCAGGCGGGTGGAAAACATCAGATAAAGTTATTTCCAACGATGGCTGGTGAGTTTACCAAAGAGAGACATCCTGCTGCATTCGTTGCTGTTTTCCATTTTGTTTTCAGGGTCTGATTCAGGTTCCAACATGTAGGGCTGTATGCTATGTGTTGACATTGTATTTTGTTTTTTTTTTATTGAGTTTATATTAGCCTTAATCCTTGTTTATGAGACGTTACATTGACGGTGAAAACAGTTGCGGTGCGCGCTCCCGATGTAGTGCAGTGGCGGGAGGCGGGGCTTAATGCGGAAGAGTGTCAATCCACTCGTTTTACCCACAGGCTGATCTGACAGCCTACGGAGAGGGTAGGTCTGAAGTAAATAAAGCGATTTGTGACAATAACTCGATCAATCCCAGCCCTTCTGGTCTCAGAAATAAAAATAAATTAGCCTGAAATGCACATAATAGTTCCACTTTAAGAGCTGCAAATTCATCTGTGCGACTGACAAATCGAAAGACAAGGCATAGCAAAGATGCATCAGCCTGCCTTAAACATGCAATGTATAAAATGAGTTTAACACTTAACTTTGCTTTAAAAGGGATACCATGTAAATTTGACCCAAACATTAGCCTAATGACTGATAATGAATGATTCAAAATACAGTGCTTGGTCTGTGTTGGTGCACCGAGGGGTCTGCCCTCCTCAGAAACTACATATTGAAACTCTGCAGGAGTGTTCTGTCTGTCCAGTACCCTTGAGAGGGGCTGTCCTATCAGGTCTTTTTGACCTGTGGGACTCTCGAGGTAGCTAATAGGTACTATTTCCTCCTTTTCAAACAAAATTTGGTCAATGTTAAACAAAGTAAGAAGGTAAAAATGGTGCCTGAGGAAGCCATCAAGAGAAAATGGGAAAGGGATGTCTCCAAAAGAAAAATACAAGTCGACCTTGGCAAAGAATTTGTTCCTTAGAGTCTAATGAAAGAATAGCGTGGATGCAAAACTCACTCTCCATTTGGGTTTTGCCCAAAGACTGGCAAGTTAGTTATTTGCCTGTTGTGCAAATGGACTAAAATATGATGTACTTTTTCACATCTTTCAGTCAGCGTTTATTTAAAACAATGGCAGTAAGTGTCTGATGAGCTGTAGAACGTTGGAGCATACGTCTATTTTTATTTTGCTGTTTGGTAGGAGCTTAATGTGACTATTTGAAGCTAATCAGAGGCTACAGACCAATGTGACTCTATAAAGTTTTGTGCAAGTTAGCATGGTTTGCATACAATACACTTATTTTCTTTAATTCATTTAAATTTTAAAAAAAAAAAAAAATTACTAACTAGCCTGGTTTAGTTTTATGGTTTTCCTATTCTGTTCAATTGGGAAGCAGTACTACTGTAATGTTGCATTAGCTACGGGGATAATGTTAATAATTTTATCACAATAAGTTATTGGCATGTGTTGTGCCAAAGTTACAGCTATATTTGACACTGAAATCTAGTTTTTATAGTATGACTGTTTAATTTTGTGACAGTGTTGTGTGGCCTGTGGGAAGTTACAGGTTTAGCCCCCCTAGTCTCCAAAAGTTACACAGTATCCCTTTAAGACACATTCCAGAAAAAAGCCTACTGCTACACTTTCTGCATCACTCCTTTGTCATCTTCAGAATGAGTGTTCTCAATCCCCAGATAGTTCGTTAGTTAGAAACAACGTACGAGAGCTGAAATAAGTTTAAAAATACCCTCTTGCACTATGTGTGCTTAACTTCAACACCTCCAGCTCTGGAAAAGACCATCCCCCACCACTCAGTCCCAGTAGTTACGCAATGACCTTAAATTCAGAGCCCCCGACGATCTTTTGTCCAGAGCATAAAAGCCTGCGTTTCTTCCTGCTCTTATGTTCTAAAAAAAATTCTGAGAGACTCCCATGAAGACTGCTGTCAGCTCAAATTAATATGTTGCATCAATTGACATTACTTTTCCCCACTCTGGAACCACACTTTACAACAGACTGCACAACAAGCAAATGGTGGTACCAAAACCCTATTAAAGTGTCTGTTTTTTGTTTTTTTTCTGTTTCAACAGCCAAAGCTAAGTACGAAAAAGACTGTTACAATGTAGGGTTGCACAATATATAGAAATTTGACCTTCATTGTGGTATTAGCCAGTTAAATATACATACTTCAACAACTGCCTGAACGGAGTTGTAGTCCCAAATTGCATATTTTAAGAAAGTGATGTTGTTCCAAATGCTGCCATGTATTCGTGTTCTTTGTGTACTCTTTTGGCAAATGAAACGCAATCTGCTTGAATGCTCCATGTTGAAGCTAATGGCTACTGCAATATGGCACAAGGAGTGTGTGGTATGAGAAAAGCAACGAGAGGAACGACGAAAATATGGATTCAGAACTTGTATGGCGTTAATATTGTAAGTAATACCTGAGTGAGTGGAGGGAAATTGAGCACAGGCTAGTGCTTTTTGCTAACTTATACAGCTCATCAGTGACATTTTGAGCAGGAAAAATGTTTGCACAAAAAAAGTTAGAAAAAGCTAAAAAAATGTCAATGGTAGGTTTTGTTTTGTACACTTTTGATCTTATTTTTCTCCAATTGTATGTGATTAAATGGAATAACAGGTAATTTTTTTTGGTTACATTATTGATGTTATATCATTTACATAAAATAAATAAATAAATAAATTTTCTCAGTTCTAAAATTCATTTATTCAAAAAAAAGACTTGAGGAAAATCTTTGTACTGTATCTTATTATGATCATAATCATGATCAATAACTAAAGGCAAAAATCATTAAATGACTGAAATTTCAAGCAATAAGTATTGGTATAGGCAATACTTGTCTTGCACTTACTTGGTATTGGCTCAATACCAAAATTTGCTGAATCTCCCAGCCTTAGTGCTTAGCTCTATCAACATGCCTATTGACTTTCGTGCAATGCCACAATTCCAACCAATCAAAGTCTTTGACAGTAATCTCAATTGTCTGCTTTACTGTATCGTAATAACACTAGAAAAGATTGTTACGAGTCAAGAGGAGTTTTTACTTTCAAACTTCCATACATGATATTTGTTCTATTTTATCTCTAGTCTTTAGGCTGCAGACACCACTGTACTTAATCAGTTTGTGTTACGGATTTCACGATTTTTAGCAAAAAGAAAAGAGACACAAAAATCTAGCAATAGTTAAAACAATGCTACTAATGCTCTTAAAGAAAAAGCTAAGAAATTCAACAGAAGTCCATGCATGGCAGTTTTGCAAGCAGATCTCCATACAAGAAAAAAAATGGAAGTTCACCTGAAACACGTCCTTACTAAATTCCTTTTTAGAGCAGCAGGTTTGGAAGGGTTCTGATTGGACAGAGGGTACACGCAACATATGACGTATACCAGAAATAAACAAAGTTCGCTTTGTGCTTCTCATTTTTTCTGTTGTAACTTGTAAAAACTACATAATACCAGTTTCACCACTATTTCGTTTATAATTTTGATATACCAGCTCGACATGAGCATAATACGTCACTTTTTGCAGCAACTGAGAAGGAGAAGGACAATAGACCGCTGAAGACGGGAGGCAATACAACGTGCGGAATATGTGTGTCATCGGGTCATGGTAACGGGCATGTGCAGAACAACCGGAATTAACTTAGAGCGGAATGAAGGTTTACATGACAGAGGAATTAAACCGTTTGAAATTATAATGTGAATAAACCAGCACTTACTTCAGAAATAAGCTTAATTCCGAAAAGACTTTTGAAAATTTTTTGTGGACCAGAGCAATGAACCACCTTTGTCAGGGACTGAGGATGAAGTTGGGGAGCTCAATCAGACCAACTAAAATGATATGTCCAATTCTGACCCTAGACATTATAATTAATAAGAACAATAATAAACAATGAATGAATAAACAATATATATATTTTAGATATATATATATATTATATATATATATATATAATATTATATATGACATTATATATATATATGACATTAAGTCAAAGCTTAATTTGAACATCAGATGATCAGTGTGCTTTTCGTTTGGCTCTATAAGATTCTCTAAAAGATACAACTTTATATATGTAATTATATATAAAACACACATTTACTGATTACTGATTTGTTAACACTTTCCAAAGTGAACTCCAGCCTAAACATGTCTTTAATGTCAACCAACTAAAGTTTTCAAAAATAGCTGTGAAAGGATTTTTAGCTTTGTCTTGTGGGCATGACATGAAAAAGTTTCCTGTAATAACAAACACTTTCTATCCCTGAATCACACAGATTTGTTAGTCAACCATTATTAAAAAAAACAAAAACAAAAAAACCATTCCAATGCATAATTTCATCCGGTAAAACAAAAAGTTAAAAATCACATTTTTAAACACAGAATTTTACGTCAATTTATGTATAACAATGGCTACAGCTAGTTGGGAAAAACTTAAAACGTCTTTTTACATTTTGTGTCAACCATCCCACATGTTTGAGAGAGGAAAAGTGGGAAAAAAAACTGCACTTGCATGTTCAAATGTTTCAAATGTTAAATGTGCTCTTACAGACTTTTCCATTACGATGTTCAGCTTTTAAACTGGCACTGCACTGGCAGATCAAAGGACGAGCAGGCAAGAGGAAAAGAGGAAAGACTGAAGATGAGGTATGAGGAAGAGCTGACTGAGGTCTCGTTTTTCCATGCTTGAGAGAGGAAGACAAAGTGGCACAGGGAAAAAAAAAAAGTAAGGATGGAGAAAAGGAGACAGGGTGTGGAGGCGACAGCAGAGAAAAGGAAGTGGTGCCTGCATGGCGTGAGAAAGGCCTGTGTTCGTGGTTTGTTGATAGGCTGGTGAAGCCGAGGAAAGCTCAGGGCCACAGACCAGAGGGATTTACAGGGCTTTGCTCCTTCCTCTTTAGAAGCAGTGTGTGCGCCTCTGCCACTACAGACCCTCTTGCCCCTGCATGGTGCCCCCTGCAACTACAGCTACATGTCTGATTATAAGCTATGAAAAGACCTCACCACCACCTACTTTACTGTAAAAGGCTGTCTCTGTTGAAAGAGGATCAGAGCCTAACAAAGCCATTTCCATTTTCCTCCTCAGCTTAAATGCTAATCTGCTCAATTTCTCCGATACAAAGACTTTTCTTCTGTAGATTCACTCCTCCCCCCATTTGTCCATGCACCAATCCCATCCCAGCAGCGCAGCAGACAGCTCTGCTTGGTCGCCTTGGAGAGGCTGCTGAGGCATGACAGTCAGATGGGCCAGGAAAAAGAACCAGGCTGGCAAATCTCCAGAGAAGGATCAAGGGCAAGAGATGGACAGATAGTCGTGTTGTGAGGCCCATGGTAGCCTGCAGCTGCATGGACATGATAACTCAATCTTCCAACGTGACCTCCCTAGCAGCTCAGCTACGGGCCATTGCATGAATTAACACAGGCTATAGAGTGTGTGAATGTAAAAACAGATGAGAAGTATCTTTTCCCATAAAGCATACCATTATTGTTATCAGAAAAACACTCTGAAGGCATTTTCAAACTGCTAGAACAAATTGAGCAGATTAAGACAACAGATGTGAAAGTTGAAAGCCATACATGAGCATGTTATAATTGCAACTGTATTGCTGATATTAACAGTCCAGATTTGGGTATGGTTGTATTAAGTACCTCAAATCTCTATAGACCAGGGTCCTTCTGTTTCATTATGAAAATACATTCCAAAGAATATCCTCTCAAAATTACTTTCTGGCATCAACAGAGCAAAAACAAATCAATATGTGATTTTTTTTTGTATTTGTATATACAACCTTCTTTTTCCAATGGAGGCAACTTATATAACAACTTGACAGCACAAGTACAGGGAGTCGCTTGTTATTTACAAGTATTAGGAACTTTCAGTTATCAGTAGGATTTTCTCTCCCTGAAGGGACACTGAGAACACTACCAGTGGGGAAAAAAACGGAGGTGTATCTAGACGACAGATACTTTTCATCCTCTGTAGTATTTCTATGGACTTTTTACTCTTAAAATCAGAGCTAAAATGTCTAACCAAACTAGGTGCAGACAATTGTTGCATAAGGTTTTTTTGATGTTGAAAAAGATTCCTTTGTGGCAAGAGCCTCTTAAGATGGAGAAAGTGCTTACATGCAAGGCTTATTCAAACATCTGTTTCCATTCGCTGGCTCAACCACAATGAATGTGGTTCATGCAAGAATCATAATTGCACACAGACTTAACACACAAACAGGAGGGGTTTATATTTTTCACAACCACTGCACCAAGAGAGATAAGAGATAGAATCTAGGTTGTGATGCAGCAGCATTTTAGAAAATGTAATGACCTGTAAAGCACACCTATGACTGCCAAATGTTTGAAGCTTTACAGCATTTTGCTGGAGAAAAATACTTGGCATCATCTCTGAAATGTTAGTCAGTTATGGCTGTAAAACATCTGGCTCATCACAGCTTTTTCCTCCACCTTTCCTAAACTATAAAACAAAGTAATACAAAGCCAAAAAAGTAGAGGGGAAAAAAGTGACGCTGAGCAAAAAAGCAATATGTTTCAATATTGGTCAGCAGATTTTTGAATTTAGTCCCAACCCATCATGCATAAACTTCCTCATGTAGCACATAAACGGCTTTTGTCTGCATTTGAACAGAAGCAAGGAGTGGACATGAATGCCTCGAAAAGCCTCTTTCACACTTTCTGTAACTGGTATCTAAATCAGTATGCTTACATGTTTTATGTAGGCTACACATTCAACTAGATGATGATGCTGTTACCTTAAAATTCTACAGTCTTGTCACAGTGTAATTATACATAGGCACAGTGTAATAAAACTTACTTTTTTTTTTACGTTAGGCTGGCAGTGAAAGGATTTTTTTTCCAATTCTTTTAAATTTACTGTCTTTTAAATCTTATTATAGTTGATATTTATCAAAAATGAGAAGTTTTCTTTTTTCAAGAGGCAATTTGTAGCTCTGAACAAGTTTTATGTAGCTGGGCTGATCGCAAAAATGTGTCTTTAGACTGTAAAGATTGAAGATCCATGTGCTACAAATATTACAGGTACATTCACACTGTTGCCATTTGGTCTGTTTCCATGGACAGCGCGATTCTTTTGGCAGAGTCTAAACACAGACCGTACTGCAATGCAGACCAAAGAAGCAGTTTCTATTCTGCTTTAAAGCCGGAGGTCTCCTTTCACTTGCAAAGAACTATCAAGCGACCAAAAAGAAAGAGACTGAGTGTGTGGTTTGGGCTATGGAAAGGCATTGCTTGGGGGATCTGGCCATCAATTTGTCAAGCCTTGTCAAGAACAATGTTGATAGCTCATACAAGTTCATGTCTACAGCACATATTCAGATATGAACTACATACAAATATCTCACAAACAAGCTCATGGACTACGGATGCTAACATACATATGCTGAC
>NC_136622.1:22905629-22915629 GCF_933228915.1 Telmatherina bonti
GGTCTCCTCCCAGACCTGGACTAAAGCATCTGCCAACTCCTGGACAGTCTGTGGTGTAACTTGGTGTTGGTGGATGGAGCAACACATGATGTCCCAGATGTGCTCAATTGGATTCAGGTCTGGGCAACGGGCGGGCCAGTCAATAACATCAATGCCTTCGTGTTGCAGGAACTGCTGACACACTCCAACCATATGAGGTCTAGCATTGTCTTGCATTAGGAGGAACCCAGGGCCAACCGCATCAGCATATGGTCCCACAATGGGTATGAGGATCTCATCTCGGTACCTAATGGCAGTCAGGCTACCTCTGACGAGCACATGGAGGGCTGTGCTGCCCTCCAAAGAAATGCCACCCCACACCATTACTGACCCACTGCTAAACTGGTCATGCTGGAGGATGTTGTAGGCAGTAGAACGTTCTCCATGGCGTCTCCAGATTCTGTCACATCTGTCACATGTGCTCAGTGTGAACCTGCTTTCATCTGTGAAGAGCACAGGGCGCCAGTGGCCAATTTGCCAATCTTGGTGTTCTCTCTGGCAAATGTCAAACATCCTGCACAGTGTTGGGCTGTAAGCACAACCCAACCTGTGGACGTCGGGCCCTCATACCACCTCATGGAGTCTGTTTCTGACTGTTTGAGCAGACACATGCACATTTGTGGCCTGCTGGAGCTCATTTTGCAGGGCTCTGGCAGTGCTCCTCCTGTTTCTCCTTGCACAAAAGAGGAGGTAGTGGTTCTGCTTCTGAGTTGTTGCCCTCCCACGGCGTCCTCCACGTCTCCTGATGTACTGGCCTGTCTCCTGGTAGCGCTTCCATGCTCCGGACACTACGCTGACAGACACAGCAAACCTTCTTGCCACAGTTCACATTGATGTGCCATCCTGGATGAGCTGCACTACCTGAGCCACTCTAGTGGGTTGTAGACTCCGTCTCATGCTACCACTAGAGTGAAAGCACCACCAGCATTCAAAAGTGACCAAAACATCAGCCAGAAAACATCGGACCTGAGGAGTGGTCTGTGGTCACCACCTGCAGAACCACTCCTTTATTGGGTGTGTCTTGCCAATTGCCTATAATTTCCACCTGTTGTCTATTCCATTTGCACAACAGCATGTGAAATTGATTGTCAATCAGTGTGTGTGTGTGTGTATGTATATATACATATATATATATATATATATATATTCCGAACCGCTTATTCCAATTCAGGGTCGCGGGGAAGCTGGAGCCTATCCCAGCTGGCTTTGGGCGACAGGCAGGGTACACCCTGGACAGCTCGCCAGTCCATCGCAGATTATATATATATATATATATATATATATATATATATATATATACACACACATACACACACACACACACACACACACACACATCAATGCTGACTTAACCATAGAACATGCATGGAAATATAAGGGTGGCGATGTATGCTGTTTGAAAATAACATCTACATTTCTGTAAAGGAGCATAAAAGAAGTACATAAATATTTTTGGGAGTAACTAAAAATGACTATCTGACAGTTTATCTTCAGGCCACTTCAGATACTTTGTTAGTAAAATGAGGACTAGTCAACCACAAAAATCCAACTCTCCCCCTTTTCAACAACGTGACAACCACAGCAACATGTTGCACCTTGTTATTTGTAACTGTCTCAGATATTTTCAATCAAGACAGCAATGACTTTGTTTTATTCACATTAAAAGTGCCTTCATGTTGGTGTCAACTGCTTGCCTTTGCATGCCAGACAATGGCGAGAATGTTTGTGGTATGACAGATGTAAGGTGTGGCACGTAGCAGACAGTAAAATCACTATTAGTGCCGGCATATGAAAAGCAGAAAAGACTTTTACCAGGGAGAGTTTATTGGACAGAATGACCAGCAGATGTAGGTGGCTGGGACAAGACTCAGAAAATGCAGTGAGTCAAGACATGAGCATACACATCCCTGAGTATTTAGGCAAACACTACTGCTAAATAAAAGCCATAATTCAGCAGAGAAGTATCCTTTGTTGTCAGGGCATAACTTGTATTTAAACTCAGACTTAAATCAAACTGTCTCAGCATTGTGTTGCTTTCTTTTCAGAGCCATTAGGAGGCAGTAATTTATAGTTTTACTGCAGAAAAACTGACATTATGAGGTATATTAAAATAATCAATTATCTAAAAAATGTTGACCATGGACTGACTATAATATTCACTTTGCCCAAAATGGATTGAAAGGGAAGAGAAAACTGAGGACATTGGCTCCTGAGAGTTTTAAAAACAGTTTCTGTGGGCATACTTACAAATATCTGGTGATTCATCTGAGCCATCTGGACAGTCTTTTTCCCCATCACAGCGCCAGCCTTTGGAAATACAGGTCACCTGGTCTTTACACACAAACTGCTTAGGGTTGCAAGTCTTGGGCGGGTCATCAGGTTTTGGACCTGAAAAAAAAAAAAAGAAAAAGCAAAATGAAAAAAAAGATGCATCTAAAATAATTTAATCTCTAAAAATACCAAACGAAGGAATTTCAGGCAGAAATGATGTTTTAAAAATGTTTGTTTCCCTTTCCTTTTGTGTCAGAGTAGCATCTTTAGGAAATAGTTAAAAAAAAAAACTTCAAGTAGCACAGATCTTAGGCCAGCAGTGGAAAGCAACAAATGAAGGCAAAACCAAATTTTATAACCATGTTTTTGAGACCAAAAAGGCACAACTAATTACATAAATGTCCCAATAGGTTTACAACCAACAGTAATGCCTTATAGGTCACGGTTTGTTAGTAGTTTCCCTGCTTCTTGAAGGCATCTAACTTCTTTCTGCCTTTTTATGACTCTCTAGGTGTTTTTCCCCAACTCTCACCACAGAGGCTCTTTCAGGTTTCAGCTAAGACATAACTGGGCATTCAACCACCAATTTACCCGTAGGAAACTGCAGAGCACGATAGTTCTGGGCAGAGAGGCTGCACAGATTGTTGAGGTGTACCACGTGCTCGCAACACCACAGTGACACTCGTGACCCCTCAGAAGTCTGACACTACCGACAAGCCTAAACTTAGAAAAACCCTGGTCAAACAGACATCTGCCTATACACCATGGCATCGTTCATGCTGAGTTTGTCCCCATTTACCCCATCCAGACATGAACCTCTTGTTATTGCAACTAAATAAATCAATTTTGTAACTGAAAGAGTAAGATGTTACTTTTAGGGAACAAATAGTGACTGAACACTTACTAACTTTAACTTGGTAACATCTACCTATTGCATTCAACATGATACAAGCCTTAACTGCTGCAGTCATATTAACAAAGAGGAGCGTAGGGTTTACATGTGGCATATGACCAGCTTTTAAGAGGAATTACACCAACATCATAAAAATAAAGGACAACACTATAAGTTTTCCTGCTCCTTGGATTTTTCTAGCATTAACAGCTGCTGCAGCTAAGAGTTTTATTGGAGTACTTGAGCCAAATCCTTTTTTTTTTTTTTTTTACACAGAAGAAAGTACAGAAGTGACAGAACACAAAGTGAACACAGGTGAGCTGAAAGAGTTTTTCTGGGGATGACAACATCAAATGGTAAAAATTACCTATTTTTTTCTCCTGTGAGTAATGGCCAAAATGACAGTCAAATTCTTTATGTCTATTTTTGTCTATTTTTTTTTATTCTGTTTTTACTCTGTTGCACTGGTTTGGCTTAAAATCTAAAGCGCGTTAACAATAATAATAATAATAATAATAATAATAATAATAAATTGTATTCATATTATTGGGCTGCTTGCAGCATCACTTATATTAAGAGCTTAGTTTTTATCTAATATTTTTCTCGAGTCTAAATGGTGCTAACTGTTAAAACAAGTTTTTTATGTTTTATTTTTAGGAAAAATTTACTTAGAATAAAATAAATACATAAATTACCAAAGAAAGTTATAAAAGTCTAATTGGATTTTCTTTCAGTATACAGAAGAATGAAAAAATACAAAGGAGAAGCATTTCTTATGCATGTGATCAAATATGCTGTGCATAATTACAAAAAAAGAAGAAAAAAAAAAAAAAAAAAGACCACAATCGCCATCTCAGTAGAGGAGGTTTTTGTTACTGTTCTGTCAGACAACAGTGCTCTAGAAAGGACAACCCTGCAGGTCTCATTGTGATTTGCTGCAGGGACTGAGCCCTTGTTCGCCCTGTATGACTTGCCTCCCTATGTGCTTGGCAGGCAGGGAGGTGTTTTGAGTGAGTGGTGGAGGGGTGCACTGCAAGAGGGCTGGGATGTGACTAAAATCACAAGAGAGCATGAAGCTGGTGTATCATTGCAGTCACGTTCCTTTTCACTGTCAGGCTAAGGTGGTTAGACCCTGGTCTTTCTTCACGTGACCGAGCAGAATGTGTGAGAGTTAAACGATAGAGCTATAATCTCTCTTTAGTTCATACAATTAAGAGGCTAAAAGACTAAACATAAGGAAAATAAAAAATAACACAAACATCATCTTTATACTTTGAGATTAAAAGAAAAGGGAAAATGCTAAGTTCTGAAATTAAGGCATAACTACAGCCTCATGCAAGGTGCCAAGTTTAAAAGACAAACTTAAAGTTTTGCAAAAAAATAAGAATAAAACTTGACTTTGAGACACTTTAGTGCAGATAATATTTTAGATGTGATTAAGTTCCTAATATCTATTCTGAATTTTAGTTTTAGTGAGTTTTAAAGCACATTCAATCCTTGACCGTTTGCTCGGAAAGTCCACTTTGTTTGCGAAGCAAATTCTGATTCAAATCAAAGCAGAAGACTTGGTCCACCAACAAATGCAGGTCTTGGTCCATTTCTAGTGGACCAAATACAGGAAGCGATCAACAACAAAAACAACAAAAAAAACCTTTCTGCATTTGGCATAGCTTTGCACTGTAGGAAAATACTTAGCGATAGTCCTCTGCCTAGTCTGTTGTTCATAATGTGCCCATTGTTGCAGTGCATTTCTGCAGTATACTTGCATAAGACAAAATGAAAAACCCCAAAGACAGTTGTGTGCTCCATGCTTAACTCGCAATGGAATTTTCTTCTTCACGTGGGTCTTGTCCTCTTTTTTGGCCAAATAGTAGTGCAGCACCAACTTTGGCGAGATTGGGGATATATTATTGTAACAGTTTGGCTTGTTTGACCAAAATGCAGCATGAACGCGATCTCAGTCCACACGGATACACCCCATACAAATGATCCAAGTCCCAATCAAATAGTCTATATATATATACACATATATATATATACATATATATATATACATATATATATATACATATATATATATACATATACATATATACATATATATATATACATATACATATATACATATATATATATACATATACATATATACATATATATATATACATATACATATATATATATATATACATATACATATATATATATATATATATATATATATATATATATATATATATATGTATATATATATGTATATATATATATATATATATATATTTTTTTTTTTTTTAGATTATATTAAGCCACAAAGTTAAATTAGAGTTGAGTGTGAGAGTAATGTATAAGAACAGAGCAGTGTAAGCACAGCATGGACAACATGTACACACCAAACTCTTTGAAAGAGTGGGAAGGAGAGTCGCCATGTCCTGAACCAACTAGTGAGTTTATCTTAATTTCAGTTCATCAAGGTCCTAATGCATAATGATGACAAATACACAGAATTTGCCTATGCTTTCAGGCTGTCATTTAATCTGCTTGAAAAACCAAAAACAACCATGCTTTCTACAGCTCTTAGCTGAGCTAACAGTGCTGAGATCTGTGCAATACAAAGGCATTCTTTTCGACTCCAGTCTGTGTGTGAAGCAACTGGGCTGAGCCAGTTGTTCCTTATGAGTAGGCATAAAACTGGAAATAAAACATTGTGGGTTCTAATTATATCATAGCTTTACACACTAGCATGAAATGACCACAGAGTTGAGAACCTCGAGCCTAATTGGAGGTTGTGGCTGAGGAGGGGTTGGAGACTGGGGGGAAAGTCTTCCCCTCTCCTTCAGCCATCCTCTTTCAAAGCCCACTGAAATATCTCAAACAGAGATCTGAATTGTTAATTCAGCTTGCAAAGACACTGTTTTCCCCAGTTAGTGCCAAAATGCCTGCAAATTTGGAAGTGTTCAAAATCATATTGGGATGCTAAATTCTTGTACACTTCACCAACCAAAGGAAATGAAGTTTCTTGAGTCTATTGAGATTAAACAGACAGCAAATACTGGAGTCATTGACGCAGAGTACATATTCTCCTTACATAACTCATATATGCCCTGTATGCAGATTTTGCTACCATTAATGCCATGCCAAGTAAAGCATTTCCTGCCACAGTTGAATAGGAACTTGACCACGCTATTGTCACTAAATAATGAGAAATTCCACTGTGGCAAAATTTTGTAAAAATGTTTCACCGTAATTTGCCTGTTACCTTCAAAACGATTAGAAATGGACAAGTTTCCTTTACTTATCAAGATAACATGAGATAAGCAACCATATAGCCATAAAAAGGACAATGCGGAGCATCTGTTAAGAGTTTCTACTTTAAGATATTGCTTTATTTTTTCAGTGGAATTCAAGTTTTTATTTGGACAGGGACCAAATTCAATAAACTAAATGGGAATATGTGTACTGTCTTGAGGTTATCAAGAAATTAAGCCTACATAGAGAGAATACCATAAAGCACAAGTGTGATTATCAGAAAAGCTAAAGTGGCATGCAAGTTCCTCAATAATGTTGTTCTTTAAAAAATACTGAGGAAATGTTTAGATCCTGTACTGCCATACCCATAACCTTAGCAAATCCGTAAGTTATTTACCAATATATGGATGCTCAGGCTGCAGTTTGCTGACTTAGTTTGATTTTTAAGCACACTACCATCCATATGAGCATACACCGCATTTCCTTATGAAGATCCACTGGAGCTTCATGCTATCTAAGCAGTGCAGAATGAATTGATCCAAACAATATGCATGGCAAAAAGCATTAAACACAAGAGAACGAGCAAATGCAAAATGTACACTGTCCCTGACTTACAGAAACATCCCTCCCAAGAGCCTGATAAAGTAGTTTCAAAGCCACCTATTCATTCACAAAAGGGAATTTAAGTGTTGCATAAGGCTTTATGAAATCCAAAAAACAATCTGAAAGTTTGAGAAGAACTCTTTGGGAAGGGACAAAATAGGGATAAGTAAGTAAATTGTGGTGTGGCACCAATTTAGCAGCCAAATGATGGAAGCCTCCAGACATCATCATTGGCTGGGACACAACACTGACCCATCCCAACACCCCCTGCCCCTTATCAGTCTTCCTGAATATCCCCATCGACTCCACAGATCAGCTCCAGATCTGTGCAACACATTCCACCTAATTGGTTTCATGTGTGTTGCTTTGCCAAAAAAATAATCTACAGCAGATGGACGGCAAATATTTTAAAGAAACCAAACAGCTTGTTAATACAAGCATGAGAGAGTCATGCTAAATCAGACTCAGAATACAGAATATGTATTCTGGGAGACTATATGCTTTGCGATTCAAAGTATAGCATTTGGCATCAATATGTATTCTGAGTCTGATTTAGTTAAAAATTACATAACATCATGATAATAATACCAACAGACAAACAGAGCAGAGAGCTGCAGTGTTTGCAGAATTTCTTTACTGTTTCACAGGCCTCCCTTCTCACACTGAGCACATCTAAGGATTTGACCCACCCAATGCCTATGTGGATAATTTTGAGGCTGAGCAGCAGAGCATGGATTTCATTTAATGCTGTTAAAACATGACAGTAGAGATGGAAATGTGAAACAACTTGGAGAAACAAATAGCTTAGCCTTACTTGGTGAAATGAGAGTGTTATGAAAACAAACCGTTTCTGATAGTCTTTACCCTTTCTTGTCCTTCAGTTTGGACATCAGGTCTTCAAGGAAGGTACACACATAAAGACAGTACATCATTACATTTTCTGATTAGATTTCTAAAGTAAAATGTTTTCAGTTTGGCAGAAGTCTATCATGAAAGAAAGAAAAAAATAATTTAGGCATAAAAAGGAAACTACAACGAACATTGGAAAGACAACAAAAATAGAGGTTATTACTCCAATGTAAGAGACTCCTATTTTAATATAATTCTCTGAATTTTAAGCACAAGTGGACAGAATTATTAGAAGCCAATTTGTTAAAAATAAAACTGTGATAAATGCCATCTAATTTAAGGCCATTGACGGTTGCTGCAAACCATCAAGACAACATTCTTCAGTGTCACACTATTTACTGCCTAACCAATGGAAACAATCTCTTAGCTCTGTGAAAGCCAAGTCACAAGCACTGAAACTCTTTGGGAAAAAAAAATTGTTCACAGTGTGCATGTAATATCCATGGGCTATCCAAGTCCTAAAGAACATGTTCAGTGAGGTTTAACATGTATAAACAGCACAGGATTGAATCCAAGTTAGTGCGTACAGTCACCTCTGAAAGCCTTGTCTTAGTGACATCTCACAACAAAAGACTATAGCTTTGACCTCAGAGGTAACTTGAGGCCCTGCAGGATGTCACAAGCCAGAGCCATAAAATGCAATGCAGTAAAGGCACACAGAGGGAGTGATTGGTGGGCAATAAGATACATTTAAAAAGACTCAAAGTGCCGCCAAAGGAGAGTTGTTCCACACCCAATCTGTAGTCTCTGCATAGCACAGCTCTGTGGAACCACAGGGGAACAGTCAACATAGATTCCTCCGTTATGAAAACAGAATATAGGAGCCACAGAATGAAGGCTTAACCACAGAACTTGAAGCATTCATTTTAGCTCAGATGCTTGTAAATTCTGGTTTGAATCCGTCCTCAAAAGCTACCAGAGAAAGGTAGGAATGGCAAATGAAAGCTCTATGCTCTGAACAAGATTATTTACTTCAGTTGATGGATGATTGTTTCTGTGATTTAATTTGAGTGGAACGTAATGACTTGCTCATTAGAATCACTCAGGGATGCTATTGGCTTAGTGATTGCTATGAAAGACTCAAACAATACGCAAATGAGTTGTCGTGTACTTTACATAACAAATTACCTTTTTGTTCTCATAAAAGGATCATAAATCTTTTGCAACTTTTTGTAAATGTGCTTTAGGCCTTTTGTAAAAAAAAGCGGCTGATGCTACAGTGCCAGTATGGATGAGTTAATGCATCTAATGAGCAACTGTTTCTAGTAAATAAACGGGCACAAAGTATGACTATCCTACAAATGACAAAACTTCTTTTTAACATTAATATCAACATCAAAGACAGCAGATCTTGAGAAATTGAAGTTTAAAGCCTGTAAGGACATTCCATTGTGTACAATTTTAGCAGCTATGAAGATTGAAACTTATCCCATCTGAGCTTCAGAACACTGATTCTCTCCAGCCATTCAAATCTGAACTTCAAACTCATCCGTTTAAACTGGCCAACTCTCTTTAACCCTTATAACCATCTGCTTTGTTTGTCTTGTCCTAATGGTTTTAATTATTATTTAATATATTTTTCATTTTTGCAAGGTGACCTTTGGTGTAGAAAAGCGCTAAGGAGTAAAAAATGTATTATTATTATAAATTATTAAGTAATTAATTTGGGTGACACTACACCTGACAAAATCATTAAATATGATTAAACACATAAAAATTTGACATTTAATTTTAGCGTGTTAAGTCAATTTTGTTGCTATGTCTTGGATGTGAATGTATGGAGCAACTTACATCAATATTTTTGCCTCATAGACACCACAAAAGACTGTTGCTTGTACAGTAAAAACCCAAAGAGAGGCAATGTGACTTTAATTAAACAGTTCTGACACACTGCAGGAGTCCATGAAATTATACCCTATCTCCATATATCGCTCTCCTCTGATCAGGTGTGAAAGCAGCCAAGGGTCCCGAAATCATTCATTTCTCTAGTCAAGTGCAATGCCAGCAACCCTGCCGACATCATGTGCATGAGTTGATAAA